>NW_024543515.1:0-99421 GCF_018167655.1 Microtus oregoni | reverse complement strand
ACCCATCGTACTGAGCACCGAGCACCCAGCACCCTGAGTACTGAGCACCCAGCACCCTGAGCACTGAGCACCCAGCACCCTGAGTACTGAGCACCGAGCACCCTGAGTACTGAGCACCCAGCACCCTGAGCACTGAGCAGCCAGCACCCCGAGCACTGAGCACCCAGCACCGCGAGCACTGAGCACCCAGGACCCTGAGCACCGAGCACCCTGAGTACTAAGCACCGAGCACCATGAGCACTGAGAACCCAGCACCCTGTGCACTGAGCACCCAGCACCCGAGTACTGAGAACCTAGCACCCGAGTACTGAGCACCCAGCACCCTGAGTACTGAGCACCCAGCACCCTGAGTACTGAGCACCCAGCACCCCGAGTACTGAGCCGCCAGCACCCTGAGTACTGAGCACTGAGCACCCTGAGTACTGGGCACCCAGCACCCTGAGTACTGAGCACCCAGCACCCTGAGCAATGAGCACCCTGAGTACTGAGCACCCAGCACCCTGAGCACTGAGCACCGAGCACCCCGAGCACTGAGCACCCAGCACCCGGAGTACTGAGCACCCAGCACCCTGAGTACTAAGCACCGAGCACCCTGAGTACTGAGCACCCAGTACCCTGAGCACTGAACACACAGCACCCTGAGTACTGAGCACCCCGAGCACTGAGCACCCAGCACCCTGAGCACTGAGGACCCAGCCCCCTGAGTACTGAGCACCCAGCACCCTGAGCACTGAGCACCCAGCACCCTGAGTACTGAGCACCCAGCACCCTGAGCACTGAGCACCCAGCAGCCTGAGTACTGAGCATCCAGCACCCCGAGCACTGAGCACCCAGCACCCTGAGTACTGAGCACTGAGCACCCAGCACCCCGAGCACTGAGCACCCCGAGCACTGAGCACAGAGCACCCCGAGCACTCAGCATCCAAGCACCGCGTGCTGAGCACTGAGCACCCTGAGCACTGAGCACTCAGCACCCTGAGTACTGAGCACCCAGCACCCTGAGCACTGAGGACCGAGCACCCTGAGTACTAAGCACACAGCACCCTGAGTACTGAGCACCCAGCACCCTGAGCACTGAGCACCCAGCACGCTGAGTACTGAGCACTGAGGACCCTGAGTACTGAGCACTGAGCACCCAGCACCCCGAGCACTGAGCACTCAGCACCCTGTGTACTGAGCACTGAGTACCCTGCACCCTGAGTACTGAGCACCCAGCACCCTGAGCACTGAGCACCCTGAGTACTGAGCACCGAGCACCCTGACCACTGAGCACCCTGCATGCTGAGTACTGAGCACTGAGCACCCTGAGCACTGAGCACCCAGCACCCTGAGTACTGAGCACCGAGCACCCTGAGTACTGAGCACCCAGAACTCTAAGCACTGAGCACCCAGCACCCTGAGCACTGAGCACCCTGAGTACTGAGCACTGAGCACCGTGAGTACTGAGTACCGAGCACCCTGAGTACTGAGCACCCAGCACCCTGAGCACTGAGCACCCAGCACAACGAGTACTGAGCACCCAGCACCCTGATTACTGAGCACCAAGCACCCCGAGCACTGAGCACCGAGCACCCCGAGCACTGAGCACCCAGCACCCCGAGCACTGAGCACCCAGCACCCTGAGTACTAAGCACCCAGCACCCTGCGTACTGAGCACCCAGCACCCCGAGCACGGAGCACCCAGTACCCTGAGTACTGAGCACCCAGCACCTTGAGCACTGAGCACCCAGCACCCTGAGTACTGAGCACTGAGCACCCAGCACCCCGAGCACTGAGCACACAGCACCCTGAGTACTGAGCACCCAGCACCCTGAGCACTGAGCACCCAGCACCCTGAGTACTGAGCATCCAACACACCAAGCACTGAGCACCCTGAGTACTGAGCAACCAGCACCCCAAGCACTGAGCACCCTGAGTACTGAGCACCCAGCACACTGAGTACTGAGCACCCAGCACCCCGAGCACTGAGCACCCAGCACCCTGATTACTGAGCAGCCAGCACCCTGAGTACTGAGCACCTAGCGTACTGAGCACCGAGCACGCAGCACCCTGAGTACTGAGCACCGAGCACCCTGAGTACTGAGCAGCCAGCACCCTGAGTACTGAGCACCCAGCACCCTGAGCATTGAGCACCAAGCACCCTGAGTACTGAGCACCGAGCACCCCGAGTACTGAGCACCCAGCACCCCGAGCACTGAGCACCCAGCACCGCGAGCACTGAGCACCCAGCACCCCCGAGCACTGAGCACCCTGAGTACTAAGCACCCAGCAACCTGAGTACTAAGCACCCAGCACCCTGAGTACTGAGCACACAGCACCCTGAGTACTGAGCACCCAGCACCCTGAGTACTGAGCACCCAGCGTACTGAGCACCGAGCACCCCCGAGCACTGAGCACCCAGCACCCTGAGTACTGAGCACCCAGCACCCTGAGCACTGAGCACCCAGCACCCTGAGCACTGAGCACACAGCACCCTGAGTACTGAGCACCCAGCACCCCGAGCACTGAGCACCCAGCACCCTGAGAATGAGCACCCAGCACCCCGAGCACTGAGCACCCAGCACCCTGAACACTGAGCACCCAGCACCCTGAGTACTGAGCACCCAGCACCCCGAGCACTGAGCACCCAGCACCCTGAGTACTTAGCACCCTGAGTACTGAGCACCCAGCACCCTGAGGACTGAGCACCCAGCAACCTGAATACTGAGCACTGAGCACCCAGAGAACTGAGCACACAGCACCCCGAGCACTGAGCACCCAGCACCCCGAGCACTGATCACCGAGCACACCGAGCACTGTGCACCCAGCACCCTGAGCACTGAGCACCCAGCACCCTGAGTACTGAGCACTCAGCGTCCTGAGCACTGAGTACTGAGCACCCCGAGCACTGAGCACCCAGCACCCTGAGCACTGAGCACCCAGCACCCCTTGCACTGAGCACCCAGCAGCCGCAGTACTGAGCACGCAGCACCCTGAGTACTGAGCACCCAGCACCCCGAGCACTGAGCCTCCAGCACCCTGAGTACTGAGCACCCAGCACCCTGAGTACTGAGCACTGAGCACCCAGCCCCCAGAGCACTGAGCACTGAGGACCCAGCACCCTGAGCACTGAGCACCCAGCACCCTGAGTACTGAACACCCAGCACCCTGAGCACTGAGCACTGAGCACCCAGCACCCTGAGCACTGAGCCCTGGGCACCCAGCACCCTGAGCACTGAGCACCCAGCAGCCTGAGCACTGAGCACCCAGCACACTGAGTACTGAGCACCCAGCACCCTGAGTACTGAACACCCAGCACCCTGAGCACTGAGCACTGAGCACCCAGCACCCTGAGCACTGAGCACTGAGCACCCAGCACCCTGAGCACTGAGCACCCTGAGCACTGAGCACTGAGCACCCAGCACCCTGAGTACTGAGCACCCAACACTCTGAGCACTGAGCACCCAGCACGCTGAGTACTGAGCACTGAGCACCCAGCACCCTGAGTACTGAGTACCCAGCACCCTGATCATTGAGCACCGAGCACCCTGAGCACTGAGCACCCAGCACCCTGAGGACTGAGCACGAAGCACCCCGAGCACTGACCACCCAGCACCCTGAGCACTGAGCTCCCTGAGTACTGAGCACTGAGCACCCTGAGTACTGAGCACTGAGCACCCTGAGTACTGAGCACCCAGCACACTGAGTACTGAGCACCGAGCACCCCGAGTACTGAGCACCCAGCACCCCGAGCACTGAGCACCGAGCACCCCGAGCACTGAGCACCCAGCAACCAGAACACTGAGCACCCAGCACCCCGAGCACTGAGCACCCAGCACCCCGAGCACTGAGCAACCAGCACCCCGACCACTGAGCACCCAGCACCCCGAGCACTGAGCACCCAGCACCCCGAGCACTGAGCACCCAGCACCCTGATTATTGAGCACCCAGCACCCTGAGTACTGAGCACCCAGCACCCTGAGCACTGAGCACCCAGCACCCTGAGTACTGAGCACCCAGCACCCCAAGCACTGAGCACCCTGTGTACTGAGCACCCAGCACCCCAAGCACTGAGCACCCTGAGTACTGAGCACCCAGCACCCTGATTAATGAGCACCCAGCACCCCGAGCACTGAGCACCCAGCACCCTGAGTACTGAGCACCGAGCACACTGAGTACTGAGCACCCAGCACCCTGAGTACTGAGCACCCATCGTACTGAGCACCGAGCACCCAGCACCCTGAGTACTGAGCACCCAGCACCCTGAGCACTGAGCACCCAGCACCCTGAGTACTGAGCACCGAGCACCCTGAGTACTGAGCACCCAGCACCCTGAGCACTGAGCAGCCAGCACCCCGAGCACTGAGCACCCAGCACCGCGAGCACTGAGCACCCAGGACCCTGAGCACCGAGCACCCTGAGTACTAAGCACCGAGCACCATGAGCACTGAGAACCCAGCACCCTGTGCACTGAGCACCCAGCACCCGAGTACTGAGAACCTAGCACCCGAGTACTGAGCACCCAGCACCCTGAGTACTGAGCACCCAGCACCCTGAGTACTGAGCACCCAGCACCCCGAGTACTGAGCCGCCAGCACCCTGAGTACTGAGCACTGAGCACCCTGAGTACTGGGCACCCAGCACCCTGAGTACTGAGCACCCAGCACCCTGAGCAATGAGCACCCTGAGTACTGAGCACCCAGCACCCTGAGCACTGAGCACCGAGCACCCCGAGCACTGAGCACCCAGCACCCGGAGTACTGAGCACCCAGCACCCTGAGTACTAAGCACCGAGCACCCTGAGTACTGAGCACCCAGTACCCTGAGCACTGAACACACAGCACCCTGAGTACTGAGCACCCCGAGCACTGAGCACCCAGCACCCTGAGCACTGAGGACCCAGCCCCCTGAGTACTGAGCACCCAGCACCCTGAGCACTGAGCACCCAGCACCCTGAGTACTGAGCACCCAGCACCCTGAGCACTGAGCACCCAGCAGCCTGAGTACTGAGCATCCAGCACCCCGAGCACTGAGCACCCAGCACCCTGAGTACTGAGCACTGAGCACCCAGCACCCCGAGCACTGAGCACCCCGAGCACTGAGCACAGAGCACCCCGAGCACTCAGCATCCAAGCACCGCGTGCTGAGCACTGAGCACCCTGAGCACTGAGCACTCAGCACCCTGAGTACTGAGCACCCAGCACCCTGAGCACTGAGGACCGAGCACCCTGAGTACTAAGCAAACAGCACCCTGAGTACTGAGCACCCAGCACCCTGAGCACTGAGCACCCAGCACGCTGAGTACTGAGCACTGAGGACCCTGAGTACTGAGCACTGAGCACCCAGCACCCCGAGCACTGAGCACTCAGCACCCTGTGTACTGAGCACTGAGTACCCAGTACCCCGAGCACTGAGACCCAGCACCCTGAGCACTGAGCACCCAGCACCCCGAGTACTGAGCACCCAGCACCCCGAGCACTGAGCACCCAGCACCCCGAGCACTGAGCACCGAGCAACCTGAGTACTGATCACCCAGTACCCCAAGCACTGAGCACCCAGCACCCCGAACACTGAGCACCCAGCACCCCGAGCACTGAGCACAGAGCACCCCGAGCACTGTGCACCCACCACCCTGACAACTGAGCACCCAGCACCCTGAGTACTGAGCACCCAGCATCCTGAGCACTGAGTACTGAGCACCCCGAGCACTGACCACCCAGCACCCTGAGTACTGAGCACCCAGCATCCTGAGCACTGAGTACTGAGCACCCAGCACCCTGATGACTGAGCACCCAGCACCCCTTGCACTGAGCACCCAGCACCCGGAGTACTGAGCACGCAGCACCCTGAGCACTGAGCACCCAGCACCCCGAGCACTGAGCACCCAGCACCCTGTGTACTGAGCACTGAGTACCCAGCACCCCGAGCACTGAGCACCCAGCACCCTGAGCACTGAGCACCCTGAGTACTGAGCACTGAGCACCCTGCACCCTGAGTACTGAGCACCCAGCACCCTGAGCACTGAGCACCCTGAGTACTGAGCACCGAGCACCCTGACCACTGAGCACCCTGCACGCTGAGTACTGAGCACTGAGCACCCTGAGCACTGAGCACCCAGCACCCTGAGTACTGAGCACCGAGCACCCTGAGTACTGAGCACCCAGAACTCTAAGCACTGAGCACCCAGCACCCTGAGCACTGAGCACCCTGAGTACTGAGCACTGAGCACCGTGAGTACTGAGTACCGAGCACCCTGAGTACTGAGCACCCAGCACCCTGAGCACTGAGCACCCCGCACAACGAGTACTGAGCACCCAGCACCCTGATTACTGAGCACCAAGCACCCCGAGCACTGAGCACCGAGCACCCCGAGCACTGAGCACCCAGCACCCCGAGCACTGAGCACCCAGCACCCTGAGTACTAAGCACCCAGCACCCTGCGTACTGAGCACCCAGCACCCCGAGCACGGAGCACCCAGTACCCTGAGTACTGAGCACCCAGCACCTTGAGCACTGAGCACCCAGCACCCTGAGTACTGAGCACTGAGCACCCAGCACCCCGAGCACTGAGCACACAGCACCCTGAGTACTGAGCACCCAGCACCCTGAGCACTGAGCACCCAGCACCCTGAGTACTGAGCATCCAACACACCAAGCACTGAGCACCCTGAGTACTGAGCAACCAGCACCCCAAGCACTGAGCACCCTGAGTACTGAGCACCCAGCACACTGAGTACTGAGCACCCAGCACCCCGAGCACTGAGCACCCAGCACCCTGATTACTGAGCAGCCAGCACCCTGAGTACTGAGCACCTAGCGTACTGAGCACCGAGCACGCAGCACCCTGAGTACTGAGCACCGAGCACCCTGAGTACTGAGCAGCCAGCACCCTGAGTACTGAGCACCCAGCACCCTGAGCATTGAGCACCAAGCACCCTGAGTACTGAGCACCGAGCACCCCGAGTACTGAGCACCCAGCACCCCGAGCACTGAGCACCCAGCACCGCGAGCACTGAGCACCCAGCACCCCGAGCACTGAGCACCCAGCACCCTGAGCACTGAGCACCCAGCACCCTGAGCACTGAGCACCCAGCACCCCGAGCACCGAGCACCCTGAGTACTAAGCACCGAGCACCCTGAGCACTGAGCACCCAGCACCCTGAGCACTGAGCACCCAGCACCCTGAGTACTGAGCACCCAGCACCCTGAGCACAGAGCACCCAGCACCCTGAGTACTGAGCACCCAGCACCCTGATCACTGAGCACCGAGCACCCTGAGCACTGAGCACCCAGCACCCTGAGGACTGAGCACCCAGCACCCCGAGCACTGAGCACCCAGCACCCTGATCACTGAGCACCCTGAGTACTGAGCACTGAGCACCCTGAGTACTGAGCACTGAGCACCCTGAGTACTGAGCACCCAGCACCCTGAGTACTGAGCACCCAGCACCCTGATAACTGAGCACCGAGCACCCTGAGCACTGAGCACCCAGCACCCTGAGCACTGAGCACCCAGCACCCCGAGCAGTGAGCACCCAGCACCCTGAGCACTGAGCACCCTGAGTACTGAGCACCCAGCACCCTGAGTACTGAGCACCCAGCACCCTGAGCAATGAGCACCCTGAGGACTGAGCACCCAGCACCCCGAGCACTGAGCACCCAGCACCCTGAGCACTGAGCACCCTGAGTACTGAGCACTGAGCACCCTGAGTACTGAGCACTTAGCACCCTGAGTACTGAGCACCCAGCACCCTGAGTACTGAGCACCCAGCACCCTGAGAACTGAGCACCGAGCACCCTGAGCACTGAGCACCCAGCACCCTGAGCACTGAGCACCCAGCACCCTGAGTACTGAGCACCCAGCACCCTGAGCACAGAGCACCCAGCACCCTGAGTACTGAGCACCCAGCACCCTGATCACTGAGCACCGAGCACCCTGAGCACTGAGCACCCAGCACCCTGAGGACTGAGCACCCAGCACCCCGAGCACTGAGCACCCAGCACCCTGATCACTGAGCACCCTGAGTACTGAGCACCCAGCACCCTGAGTACTGAGCACCCAGCACCCTGAGCACTGAGCACCCAGCAACCCGAGCAGTGAGCACCCAGCACCCTGAGCCCTGAGCACCCTGAGTACTGAGCACTGAGCACCCTGAGTACTGAGCACTGAGCACCCTGAGTACTGAGCACCCAGCACCCTGAGTACTGAGCACCCAGCACCCTGCTTACTGAGCACCCAGCACCCTGAGTACTGAGCACCCAGCACCCTGAGTACTGAGCACCCAGCACCCTGAGCAATGAGCACCCTGAGTACTGAGCACCAAGTACCCTGAGCACTGAGCACCCAGCACCCTGAGTACTGAGCAACCAGCACCCTGAGCACTGAGCACCCAGCACCCTGAGTACTGAGCATCCAGCACCCAGAGCACTGAGCACCCAGCTCCCTGAGTACTGAGCACTGAGCACCCAGCACCCCGAGCACTGAGCACCCAGCACCCTGTGTACTGAGCACTGAATACCCAGCACCCCGAGCACTGAGCACCCAGCACCCTGAGCACTGAGCACCCTGAGTACTGAGCACTGAGCACCCTGCACCCTGAGTACTGAGCACCCAGCACCCTGAGCACTGAGCACGCTGAGTACTGAGCAACGAGCACCCTGACCACTGAGCACCCTGCACGCTGAGTACTGAGCACTGAGCACCCTGAGCACTGAGCACCCAGCACCCTGAGTACTGAGCACCGAGCACCCTGAGTACTGAGCACCCAGCACTCTAAGCACTGAGCACCCAGCACCCTGAGCACTGAGCACTGAGCACGATGAGTACTGAGCACTGAGCACCGTGAGTACTGAGTACCGAGCACCCTGAGTACTGAGCAACCAGCACGCTGAGCACTGAGCACCCAGCACAACGAGTACTGAGCACCGAGCACCCTGATTACTGAGCACCAAGCACCCCGAGCACTGAGCACCGAGCACCCCGAGCACTGAGCACCCAGCACCCCGAGCACTGAGCACCCAGCACCCTGAGTACTAAGCACCCAGCACCCTGAGTACTGAGCACCCAGCACCCCGAGCACGGAGCACCCAGCACCCTGACTACTGAGCACTCAGCACCCTGAGCACTGAGGACCCAGCACCCTGAGTACTGAGCACCCAGCACCTTGAGCACTGAGCACCCAGCACCCTGAGTACTGAGCACTGAGCACCCAGCACCCCGAGCACTGAGCACCCAGCACCCTGAGTACTGAGCACCGAGCACCCTGAGCACTGAGCACCCAGCACCCTGAGTACTGAGCACCCAACACACCAAGCACTGAGCACCCTGAGTACTGAGCAACCAGCACCCCAAGCACTGAGCACCCTGAGTACTGAGCACCCAGCACACTGAGTACTGAGCACCCAGCACCCCGAGCACTGAGCACCCAGCACCCTGATTACTGAGCAGCCAGCACCCTGAGTACTGAGCACCTAGCGTACTGAGCACCGAGCACACAGCACCCTGAGTACTGAGCAGCCAGCACCCTGAGTACTGAGCACCCAGCACCCTGAGCACTGAGCACCAAGCACCCTGAGTACTGAGCACCAAGCACCCCGAGTACTGAGCACCCAGCACCCCGAGCACTGAGCACCCAGCACCGCGAGCACTGAGCACCCAGCACCCCGAGCACTGAGCACCCAGCACCCTGAGCACTGAGCACCCAGTACCCTGAGCACTGAGCACCCAGCACCCCGAGCACCGAGCACCCTGAGTACTAAGCACCGAGCACCCTGAGCACTGAGCACCCAGCACCCTGAGCACTGAGCACCCAGCACCCTGAGTACTGAGCACCCAGCACCCTGAGCACTGAGCACCCAGCACCCTGAGTACTGAGCACCCAGCACCCTGATCACTGAGCAGCGAGCACCCTGAGCACTGAGCACCCAGCACCCTGAGGACTGAGCACCCAGCACCCCGAGCACTGAGAACCCAGCACCCTGATCACTGAGCACCCTGAGTACTGAGCACTGAGCACCCTGAGTACTGAGCACTGAGCACCCTGTGTACTGAGCACCCAGCACCCTGAGTACTGAGCACCCAGCACCCTGAGAACTGAGCACCGAGCACCCTGAGCACTGAGCACCCAACACCCTGAGCACTGAGCACCCAGCACCCCGAGCAGTGAGCACCCAGCACCCTGAGCCCTGAGCATCCTGAGTACTGAGCACTGAGCACCCTGAGTACTGAGCACTGAGCACCCTGAGTACTGAGCACCCAGCACCCTGAGTACTGAGCACCCAGCACCCTGAGTACTGAGCACCCAGCACCCTGAGCAATGAGCACCCTGAGTACTGAGCTCCCAGCACCCTGAGCACTGAGCACCCAGCACCCTGAGTACTGAGCAACCAGCACCCTGAGCACTGAGTACCCAGCACCCTGAGTACTGAGCATCCAGCACCCAGAGCACTGAGCACCCAGCTCCCTGAGTACTGAGCACTGAGCACCCAGCACCCCGAGCACTGAGCACCCAGCACCCTGTGTACTGAGCACTGAGTACCCAGCACCCCGAGCACTGAGCACTCAGCACCCTGAGCACTGAGCACCCTGAGTACTGAGCACTGAGCACCCTGCACCCTGAGTACTGAGCACCCAGCACCCTGAGCACTGAGCACCCTGAGTACTGAGCACCGAGCACCCTGACCACTGAGCACCCTGCACGCTGAGTACTGAGCACTGAGCACCCTGAGCACTGAGCACCCAGCACCCTGAGTACTGAGCACCGAGCACCCTGAGAACTGAGCACCCAGCACTCTAAGCACTGAGCACCCAGCACCCTGAGCACTGAGCACCCAGCACCCCGAGCACTGAGCACCCAGCACCCCGAGCACTGAGCACCCAGCACCCCGAGCACTGAGGGTGAGCACCCTGAGTACTGAGCACTGAGCACCGTGAGTACTGAGTACCGAGCACCCTGAGTACTGAGCACCCAGCACCCTGAGCACTGAGCACCCAGCACAACGAGTACTGAGCACCCAGCACCCTGATTACTGAGCACCAAGCACCCCGAGCACTGAGAACCGAGCACCCCGAGCACTGAGCACCCAGCACCCCGAGCACTGAGCACCCAGCACCCCGAGCACTGAGCACCCAGCACCCTGAGCACCCAGCACCCTGAGCACTGAGCACCCTGAGCACTGAGCCCTGAGCACCCAGCACCCTGAGTACTGAGCACCCAGCACCCCGAGCACTGAGCACCCAGCACCCTGTGTACTGAGCATCGAGCACCCCGAGCACTGAGCAACCAGCACCCTGAGTACTGAGCACCCAGCACCCCGAGAATGAGCACCCAGCACCCCGAGCACTGAGCACCCAGCACCCTGAGCACTGAGCACCCAGCACCCTGAGTACTGAGCACCCTGAGTACTGACCACCCAGCACCCTGAGTACTGAGCACACTGCACCCAGAGCACTGAGCTCCCTGAGTACTGAGCACCCAGCACCCTGAGTACTGAGCACACAGCACCCTGAGTACTGAGCACTGAGCACCCAGAGAACTGAGCACCCAGCACCCCGAGGACTGAGCACCCAGCACCCTGTGCACTGAGCACTGAGCATTCAGCACCCCGAGCACTGAGCACCCTGAGCTCTTAGCACCCTGAGTACTGAGCACCCAGCACCCTGAGTACTGAGCACCCAGCACCCTGAGCACTGAGCACCCACCACCCTGAGTACTGAGCACCCAGCACCCTGAGTACTGAGCACCGAGCACCCCGAGCACTGAGCACCCAGCACCCTGAGCACTGAGCACCCAGCACCCTGAGCACTGAGCACCCAGCACCCCGAGTACTGAGCACCGAGCACCCCGAGCACTGAGCACCCAGCACCCCGAGAACTGAGCACCCAGCACCCTGAGCACTGAGCACCCAGCACCCCGAGTACTGAGCACTGAGCACCCTGAGTACTGAGCACCCAGCACCCCGAGTACTGAGCACTGAGCACTATGAGTACTGAGCACCCAGCACCCTGAGTACTGAGCACCCAGTACCCTGAGCACTGAACACACAGAACCCTGAGTACTGAGCACCCCGAGCACTGAGCACCCAGCACCCTGAGCACTGAGGACCCAGCACCCTGAGTACTGAGCACCCAGCACCCTGAGCACTGAGCACCCAGCACCCTGAGTACTGAGCACGAGGCACCCTGAGCACTGAGCACCCAGCACCCCGAGCACTGAGCACCGAGCACCCTGAGTACTGAGCACCCAGCACACCGAGTACTGAGCACCCAGCACCCTGAGCACTGAGCACCCAGCACCCTGAGTACTGAGCACCCAGCACCCTGAGCACTGAGCACCCAGCACCCTGAGTACTGAGCATCCAGCACCCCGAGTACTGAGCAGCCAGCACCCTGAGTACTGAGCACTGAGCACCCAGCACCCAGAGCACTGAGCACTCAGCACCCTGTGTACTGAGCACTGAGCACCCAGCACCCTGAGCACTGAGCACCCTGAGTACTGAGCACCAAGCACCCTGAGCACTGAGCACCCAGCACCCAGAGCACTGAGCACCCAGCATCCTGAGCACTGAGCACTGAGCACCCTGAGTACTGAGCACTGAGCACCCTGAGCACTGAGCATCGAGCACCCTGAGTACTGAGCACTGAGCACCCTGAGCACTGAGCACCCAGCACCCTGAGTACTGAGCACCCAGCACCCTGAGCCCTGAGGACCGAGCACCCTGAGTACTAAGCACCCAGGACCCTGAGTACTGAGCACCCAGCACCCTGAGCACTGAGCACCCAGCAAGCTGAGTACTGAGCACTGAGCACCCTGAGTACTGAGCACCGAGCACCCTGAGCACTGAGCACCCAGCACGCTGAGTACTGAGCTCTGAGCACTCTGAGTACCTAGCACCGAGCACCCTGAGTACTGAGCACCCAGCACTCTGAGCACTGAGCACCCAGCACCCTGAGCACTGAGCACCCAGCACCCCGAGCACTGAGCACCCAGCAACCCGAGCACTGAGCACCCAGCACCGCGAGCACTGAGCACCCAGCACCCTGAGCACTGAGCACTGAGCACCCTAAGTACTGAGCGCTGAGCACCCTGAGTACTGAGCACCCAGCACCCTGAGTACTGAGCACCCAGCGTACTGAGCACCGAGTACCCCGAGCACTGAGCACCCAGCACCCTGAGTACTGAGCACCCAGCACCCCGAGCACTGAGCACCCAGCACCCTGAGTAGTGAGCACCGAGCACCCTGAGTACTGAGCACCCAGCACCCTGAGTACTGAGCACCCAGCGTACTGAGCACCGAGCACCCAGCACCCTGAGTACTGAGCACCCAGCACCCTGAGCACTGAGCACCCAGCACCCTGAGTACTGAGCACTGAGCACCCTGAGTCCTGAGCACCGAGCACCCCGAGCACTGAGCACCCAGCACCCCGAGCACCGAGCACCCAGCACCCTGAGCACTGAGCACCCAGCACCCTGAGCACCGAGCACCCAGCACCCTGAGTACTGAGCACCCAGCACCCTGAGCACTGAGCACCCAGTACCCCGAGCACTGAGCACCCAGCACCCCGAGCACTGAGCACCCAGCACCCTGAGCACTGAGAACCCTGAGTACTGAGCACTGAGCACCCAACGTACTGAGCACCGAGCACCCTGAGCAATGAGCACCCTGAGTACTGAGCACCCAGCACCTTGAGCACTGAGCACCGAGCACCCCGAGCACTGAGCACCCAGCACCCGACGTACTGAGCACCCAGCACCCTGAGTACTAAGCACCGAGCACCCTGAGTACTGAGCACCCAGCACCCTGAGCACTGAGCACCCAGCACCCGAGTACTGATCACCCAGCACCCTGGGTACTGAGCACCCCGCACCATGAGTACTGAGCACACAGCACCCCGAGTACTGAGCACCCAGCACGCTGAGCACTGAGCACCCAGCACCCTGAGCACTGAGCACCCAGCACCCCGAGCACTGCACACCCAGCACCCTGAGTATTGAGCACCCAGCACCCTGAGCACTGAGCACCCAGCACGCTGAGCACTGAGCACCCAGCACCCTGAGCAATGAGCACCCAGCACCCTGAGTAGTGAGCACCCAACGTACTGAGCACCGAGCACCCCGAGCACTGAGCACCCAGCACCCTGAGTACTGAGCACCGAGCACCCCGAGCACTGAGCACCCAGCACCCGGAGTACTGAGCACCCAGCACCCTGAGTACTAAGCACAGAGCACCCTGAGTACTGAGCACCCAGCACCCTGAGCACTGAGCACCCAGCACCCTGAGTACTGTGCAGCGAGCACCCCGACTACTGAGTACCCAGCACCCCGAGCACTGAGCACCCAGCACCCCGAGCACTGAGCACCCAGCACCCTGAGTACTGAGCACCCAGCACCCTGAGTACTGAGCACCCAGCACCTCGAGCACTGAGTACCCAGCACCCTGAGCACTGAGCACCCAGCACCCTGAGCACTGAGCACCCAGCACCCTGAGCACTGAGCACCCAGCACCCTGAGTACTGAGCACTGAGCACCCTGCACCCCGAGCACTGAGCACCCAGCACCCTGAGCACTGAGCACCGAGCACCCGAGTACTGAGCACCCAGCACCCTGAGTACTGAGCACCCAGCACCCCGAGCACTAAGCACCCAGCACCCTGAGTACTGAGCACCCAGCATCCTGTGCACTGAGCACCGAGCACCCTGAGCACTGAGCACCCAGCACCCTGAGGACTGAGCACCCAGCACCCCGAGCACTGAGCACCTAGCACCCTGAGCACTGAGCACCCTGAGTACTGAGCACTGAGCACCCTGAGTACTGAGCAATGAGCACCCTGAGTACTGAGCACCAAGCACCCTGAGTACTGAGCACCCAGCAACCTGAGCACTGAGCACCGAGCACCCTGAGCACTGAGCACCCAGCACCCTGAGCACTGAGCACCCAGCACCCTGAGCACTGAGCACCCAGCACCCCGAGCACTGAGCACCCAGCACCCTGAGCACTGAGAACCCTGAGTACTGAGCACTGAGCACCCTGAGTACTGAGCACTGAGAACCCTGAGTATTGAGCACCCAGCACCCTGAGTACTGAGCACCCAGGACCCGGAGCAAAGAGCACCCTGAGTACTGAGCACCCAGCACCCTGAGCACTGAGCTCCGAGCACCCCGAGCACTGAGCACCCAGCACCCTGAGTACTGAGCACCCAGTACCCTGAGCACTGAACACACAGCACCCTGAGTACTGAGCACCCCGAGCACTGAGCACCCAGCACCCTGAGAACTGAGGACAAAGCACCCTGAGTACTGAGCACCCAGCACCCTGAGCACTGAGCACCCAGCACCCTGAGTACTGAGCACCCAGCACCCTGAGCACTGAGCACCCAGCACCCTGAATACTGAGCATCCAGCACCCCGAGCACTGAGCAGCCAGCACCCTGAGTACTGAGAACTGAGCACCCAGCACCCAGAGCACTGAGCACTCAGCACCCTGTGTACTGAGCACTGAGCACCCAGCACCCTGAGCACTGAGCACCCTGAGTACTGAGCACCCAGCACCCTGAGCACTGAGCACCCAGCACCCCGAGCACTGAGCACCCAGCACCCAGAAAACTGAGCACTGAGCACCCTGAGTACTGAGCACTGAGCACCCTGAGCACTGAGCACCGAGCACCCTGAGTACTGAGCACTGAGCACCCTGAGCACTGAGCACCCAGCACCCTGAGTACTGAGCACCCAGCACCCTGAGCACTGAGCACCCAGCACCATGAGTACTGAGCACCCAGCACCCTGAGCACTGAGCACCCTGAGTACTGAGCACCCAGCACCCTGAGTACTGAGCACCCAGCACCCTGAGCACTGAGCAACCAGCACCCTGAGCACTGAGCACCAAGCACCCTGAGTACTGAGCACCCAGCACCCTGAGTACTGAACACCCAGCACCCTGAGCACTGAGCACTGAGCACCCAGCACCCTGAGCACTGAGCACTGAGCCACCAGCACCCTGAGCACTGAGCAACCAGCACCCCGAGCACTGAGCACCCAGCACCCTGAGTACTGAGAACTGAGCACCCAGCACCCAGAGCACTGAGCACTCAGCACCCTGTGTACTGAGCACTGAGCACCCAGCACCCTGAGCACTGAGCACCCTGAGTACTGAGCACCCAGCACCCTGAGCACTGAGCACCAAGCACCCCGAGCACTGAGCACGCAGCACCCAGAAAACTGAGCACTGAGCACCCTGAGTACTGAGCAATGAGCACCCTGAGCACTGAGCACCGAGCACCCTGAGTACTGAGCACTGAGCACCCTGAGCACTGAGCACCCAGCACCCTGAGTACTGAGCACCCAGCACCCTGAGCACTGAGGACCGAGCACCCTGAGTACTAAGCACCCAGCACCCTGAGCACTGAGCACCCAGCACGCTGAGTACTGAGCACTGAGCACCCTGAGTACTGAGCACCGAGCACCCAGAGCACTGAGCACCCAGCACGCTGAGTACTGAGCACTGAGCACTCTGAGTACTGAGCACCGAGCACCCTGAGTACTGAGCACCCAGCACTCTGAGCACTGAGCACCCAGCACCCTGAGCACTGAGCACACAGCACCCCGAGCACTGAGCACCCAGCACCCCGAGCACTGAGCACCCAGCACCCCGAGCACTGAGCACCCAGCACCCTGAGCACTGAGCACTGAGCACCCTGAGTACTGAGCACTGAGCACCCTGAGTATTGAGCACCCAGCACCCTGAGTACTGAGCACCCAGGACCCGGAGCAAAGATCACCCTGAGTACTGAGCACCCAGCACCCTGAGCACTGAGCACCGAGCACCCCGAGCAATGAGCACCCAGCACCCGGAGTACTGAGCACCCAGCACCCTGAGTACTAAGCACCGAGCACCCTGAGTACTGAGCACCCAGTACCCTGAGCACTGAACACACAGCACCCTGAGTACTGAGCACCCCGAGCACTGAGCACCCAGCACCCTGAGAACTGAGGACCCAGCACCCTGAGTACTGAGCACCCAGCACCCTGAGCACTGAGCACCCAGCACCCTGAGTACTGAGCACCCAGCACCCTGAGCACTGAGCACCCAGCACCCTGAATACTGAGCATCCAGCACCCTGAGCACTGAGCAGCCAGCACCCTGAGTACTGAGAACTGAGCACCCAGCACCCAGAGCACTGAGCACTCAGCACCCTGTGTACTGAGCACTGAGCACCCAGCACCCTGAGCACTGAGCACCCTGAGTACTGAGCACCCAGCACCCTGAGCACTGAGCACCCCGCACCCCGAGCACTGAGCACCCACCACCCAGAGAACTGAGCACTGAGCACCCTGAGTACTGAGCACTGAGCACCCTGAGCACTGAGCACCGAGCACCCTGAGTACTGAGCACTGAGCACCCTGAGCACTGAGCACCCAGCACCCTGAGTACTGAGCACCCAGCACCCTGAGCACTGAGGACCGAGCACCCTGAGTACTAAGCACCCAGCACCCTGAGTACTGAGCACCCAGCACCCTGAGCACTGAGCACCCAGCACGCTGAGTACTGAGCACTGAGCACCCTGAGTACTGAGCACCGAGCACCCAGAGCACTGAGCACCCAGCACGCTGAGTACTGAGCACTGAGCACTCTGAGTACTGAGCACCGAGCACCCTGAGTACTGAGCACCCAGCACTCTGAGCACTGAGCACCCAGCACCCCGAGCACTGAGCACCCAGCACCCCGAGCACTGAGCACCCAGCACCCCGAGCACTGAGCACCCAGCACCCCGAGCACTGAGCACCCAGCACCCTGAGCACTGAGCACTGAGCACCCTAAGTACTGAGCACTGAGCACCCTGAGTACTGAGCACCCAGCACCCTGAGTACTGAGCACCCAGCGTACTGAGCACCGAGCACCCCGAGCACTGAGCACCCAGCACCCTGAGTACTGAGCACCCAGCACCCCGAGCACTGAGCACCCAGCACCCTGAGTAGTGAGCACCGAGCACCCTGAGTACTGAGCACCCAGCACCCTGAGTACTGAGCACCCAGCGTACTGAGCACCGAGCACCCAGCACCCTGAGTACTGAGCACCCAGCACCCTGAGCACTGAGCACCCAGCACCCTGAGTACTGAGCACTGAGCACCCTGAGTACTGAGCACCGAGCACCCCGAGCACTGAGCACCCAGCACCCCGAGCACCGAGCACCCAGCACCCTGAGAACTGAGCACCCAGCACCCTGAGCACCGAGCACCCAGCACCCTGAGTACTGAACACCCAGCACCCTGAGCACTGAGCACCCAGCACCCTGAGTACTGAGCACTGAGCACCCTGAGTACTGAGCACCCAGCACCATGAGTACTGAGCACCCAGCACCCTGAGCAATGAGCACCCTGAATACTGATCACCCAGCATCCTGAGCACTGAGCACCGAGCACCCCGAGCACTGAGCACCCAGCACCCTGAGCACTGAGGACCCAGCACCCTGAGCACTGAGCACCCAGCACCCTGAGTACTGAGCACCCAGCACCCTGAGCACTGAGCACCCAGCACCCTGAGTACTGAGCATCTAGCACCCCGAGCACTGAGCACCCAGCACCCCGAGCACTGAGCACTCAGCACCCTGTGTACTGAGCACTGAGTACCCAGCACCCCGAGCACTGAGCACCCAGCACCCTGAGCACTGAGCACCCTGAGTACTGAGCACCCAGCACCCTGAGCACTGAGCACCCAGCACCCCGAGCACTGAGCACCCAGCACCCAGAGCACTGAGCACTGAGCACCCTGAGTACTGAGCACTGAGCACCCTGAGCACTGAGCACCCAGCACCATGAGTACTGAGCACCCAGCACCCTGAGCACTGAGCACCCTGAGTACTGAGCACCCAGCACCCTGAGTACTGAGCACCCAGCACCCTGAGCACTGAGCAACCAGCACCCTGAGCACTGAGCACCAAGCACCCTGAGTACTGAGCACCCAGCACCCTGAGTACTGAACACCCAGCACCCTGAGCACTGAGCACTGAGCACCCAGCACCCTGAGCACTGAGCACTGAGCCACCAGCACCCTGAGCACTGAGCAACCAGCACCCCGAGCACTGAGCACCCAGCACCCTGAGCACCCAGCACCCTGAGCACTGAGCACCCTGAGCACTGAGCACTGAGCACCCAGCACCCTGAGTACTGAGCACCCAACACTCTGAGCACTGAGCACCCAGCACGCTGAGTACTGAGCACTGAGCACACAGCACCCTGAGTACTGAGCACGCAGAACTCCGAGCACTGAGCACCCAGCTCCCCGAGCACTGAGCACCCTGAGCACTGAGCACCCAGCACCCCGAGTGCTGAGCACTGAGCACCCTGAGCACTGAGCACCCAGCACCCCGAGTGCTGAGCACTGAGCACCCTGAGAACTGAGCACCCAGCACCCTGAGCACTGAGCACTGAGAACCCTGAGTACTGAGCACCGAGCACCCTGAGTACTGAGCACCTAGCAACCTGAGCCCTGAGCACCCAGCACCCTGAGCACTGAGCACCCAGCACCCCGAGCACTGAGCACCCAGCACCCCGAGCACTGAGCACCCAGCACCCTGAGCACTGAGCACTGAGCACCCAGCACCCTGAGTACTGAGCACCCAGCACCCTGAGCACTGAGCACCCAGCACCATGAGTACTGAGCACCCAGCACCCTGAGCACTGAGCACCCTGAGTACTGAGCACCCAGCACCCTGAGTACTGAGCACCCAGCACCCTGAGCACTGAGCAACCAGCACCCTGAGCACTGAGCACCAAGCACCCTGAGTACTGAGCACCCAGCACCTTGAGTACTGAACACCCAGCACCCTGAGCACTGAGCACTGAGCACCCAGCACCCTGAGAACTGAGCACTGAGGGACCAGCACCCTGAGCACTGAGCAACCAGCACCCCGAGCACTGAGCACCCAGCACCCTGAGTACTGAGAACTGAGCACCCAGCACCCAGAGCACTGAGCACTCAGCACCCTGTGTACTGAGCACTGAGCACCCAGCACCCTGAGCACTGAGCACCCTGAGTACTGAGCACCCAGCACCCTGAGCACTGAGCACCCAGCACCCCGAGCACTGAGCACGCAGCACCCAGAAAACTGAGCACTGAGCACCCTGAGTACTGAGCACTGAGCACCCTGAGCACTGAGCACCGAGCACCCTGAGTACTGAGCACTGAGCACCCTGAGCACTGAGCACCCAGCACCCTGAGTACTGAGCACCCAGCACCCTGAGCACTGAGGACCGAGCACCCTGAGTACTAAGCACCCAGCACCCTGAGCACTGAGCACCCAGCACGCTGAGTACTGAGCACTGAGCACCCTGAGTACTGAGCACCGAGCACCCAGAGCACTGAGCACCCAGCACGCTGAGTACTGAGCACTGAGCACTCTGAGTACTGAGCACCGAGCACCCTGAGTACTGAGCACCCAGCACTCTGAGCACTGAGCACCCAGCACCCTGAGCACTGAGCACACAGCACCCCGAGCACTGAGCACCCAGCACCCCGAGCACTGAGCACCCAGCACCCCGAGCACTGAGCACCCAGCACCCTGAGCACTGAGCACTGAGCACCCTGAGTACTGAGCACTGAGCACCCTGAGTATTGAGCACCCAGCACCCTGAGTACTGAGCACCCAGGACCCGGAGCAAAGATCACCCTGAGTACTGAGCACCCAGCACCCTGAGCACTGAGCACCGAGCACCCCGAGCAATGAGCACCCAGCACCCGGAGTACTGAGCACCCAGCACCCTGAGTACTAAGCACCGAGCACCCTGAGTACTGAGCACCCAGTACCCTGAGCACTGAACACACAGCACCCTGAGTACTGAGCACCCCGAGCACTGAGCACCCAGCACCCTGAGAACTGAGGACCCAGCACCCTGAGTACTGAGCACACAGCACCCTGAGCACTGAGCACCAAGCACCCTGAGTACAGAGCACCCAGCACCCTGAGCACTGAGCACCCAGCACCCTGAATACTGAGCATCCAGCACCCCGAGCACTGAGCAGCCAGCACCCTGAGTACTGAGAACTGAGCACCCAGCACCCAGAGCACTGAGCACTCAGCACCCTGTGTACTGAGCACTGAGCACCCAACACCCTGAGCACTGAGCACCCTGAGTACTGAGCACCCAGCACCCTGAGCACTGAGCACCCCGCACCCCGAGCACTGAGCACCCAGCACCCAGAGAACTGAGCACTGAGCACCCTGAGTACTGAGCACTGAGCACCCTGAGCACTGAGCACCGAGCACCCTGAGTACTGAGCACTGAGCACCCTGAGCACTGAGCACCCAGCACCCTGAGTACTGAGCACCCAGCACCCTGAGCACTGAGGACCGAGCACCCTGAGTACTAAGCACCCAGCACCCTGAGTACTGAGCACCCAGCACCCTGAGCACTGAGCACCCAGCACGCTGAGTACTGAGCACTGAGCACACTGAGTACTGAGCACCGAGCACCCAGAGCACTGAGCACCCAGCACGCTGAGTACTGAGCACTGAGCACTCTGAGTACTGAGCACCGAGCACCCTGAGTACTGAGCACCCAGCACTCTGAGCACTGAGCACCCAGCACCCTGAGCACTGAGCACCCAGCACCCCGAGCACTGAGCACCCAGCACCCCGAGCACTGAGCACCCAGCACCCCGAGCACTGAGCACCCAGCACCCTGAGCACTGAGCACTGAGCACCCTAAGTACTGAGCACTGAGCACCCTGAGTACTGAGCACCCAGCACCCTGAGTACTGAGCACCCAGCGTACTGAGCACCGTGCACCCCGAGCACTGAGCACCCAGCACCCTGAGTACTGAGCACCCAGCACCCCGAGCACTGAGCACCCAGCACCCTGAGTAGTGAGCACCGAGCACCCTGAGTACTGAGCACCCAGCACCCTGAGTACTGAGCACCCAGCGTACTGAGCACCGAGCACCCAGCACCCTGAGTACTGAGCACCCAGCACCCTGAGCACTGAGCACCCAGCACCCTGAGTACTGAGCACTGAGCACCCTGAGTACTGAGCACCGAGCACCCCGAGCACTGAGCACCCAGCACCCCGAGCACCGAGCACCCAGCACCCTGAGCACTGAGCACCCAGCACCCTGAGCACCGAGCACCCAGCACCCTGAGTACTGAACACCCAGCACCCTGAGCACTGAGCACCCAGCACCCTGAGTACTGAGCACTGAGCACCCTGAGTACTGAGCACCCAGCACCATGAGTACTGAGCACCCAGCACCCTGAGCAATGAGCACCCTGAATACTGATCACCCAGCATCCTGAGCACTGAGCACCGAGCACCCCGAGCACTGAGCACCCAGCACCCTGAGCACTGAGGACCCAGCACCCTGAGCACTGAGCACCCAGCACCCTGAGTACTGAGCACCCAGCACCCTGAGCACTGAGCACCCAGCACCCTGAGTACTGAGCATCCAGCACCCCGAGCACTGAGCACCCAGCACCCCGAGCACTGAGCACTCAGCACCCTGTGTACTGAGCACTGAGTACCCAGCACCCCGAGCACTGAGCACCCAGCACCCTGAGCACTGAGCACCCTGAGTACTGAGCACCCAGCACCCTGAGCACTGAGCACCCAGCACCCCGAGCACTGAGCACCCAGCACCCAGAGCACTGAGCACTGAGCACCCTGAGTACTGAGCACTGAGCACCCTGAGCACTGAGCACCCAGCACCATGAGTACTGAGCACCCAGCACCCTGAGCACTGAGCACCCTGAGTACTGAGCACCCAGCACCCTGAGTACTGAGCACCCAGCACCCTGAGCACTGAGCAACCAGCACCCTGAGCACTGAGCACCAAGCACCCTGAGTACTGAGCACCCAGCACCCTGAGTACTGAACACCCAGCACCCTGAGCACTGAGCACTGAGCACCCAGCACCCTGAGCACTGAGCACTGAGCCACCAGCACCCTGAGCACTGAGCAACCAGCACCCCGAGCACTGAGCACCCAGCACCCTGAGCACCCAGCACCCTGAGCACTGAGCACCCTGAGCACTGAGCACTGAGCACCCAGCACCCTGAGTACTGAGCACCCAACACTCTGAGCACTGAGCACCCAGCACGCTGAGTACTGAGCACTGAGCACACAGCACCCTGAGTACTGAGCACGCAGAACTCCGAGCACTGAGCACCCAGCTCCCCGAGCACTGAGCACCCTGAGCACTGAGCACCCAGCACCCCGAGTGCTGAGCACTGAGCACCCTGAGCACTGAGCACCCAGCACCCCGAGTGCTGAGCACTGAGCACCCTGAGAACTGAGCACCCAGCACCCTGAGCACTGAGCACTGAGAACCCTGTGTACTGAGCACCGAGCACCCTGAGTACTGAGCACCTAGCACCCTGAGCACTGAGCACCCAGCACCCCGAGCACTGAGCACCCAGCACCCCGAGCACTGAGCACCCAGCACACCGAGCACTGAGCACCCAGCACCCTGAGCACTGAGCACTGAGCACCCTAAGTACTGAGCACTGAGCACCCTGAGTACTGAGCACCCAGCACCCTGAGTACTGAGCACCCAGCGTACTGAGCACCGAGCACCCCGAGCACTGAGCACCCAGCACCCTGAGTACTGAGCACCCAGCACCCCGAGCACTGAGCACCCAGCACCCTGAGTAGTGAGCACCGAGCACCCTGAGTACTGAGCACCCAGCACCCTGAGTACTGAGCACCCAGCGTATTGAGCACCCAGCACCCTGAGTACTGAGCACCCAGCACCCTGAGTAGGGAGCACCGAGCACCCTGAGTACTGAGCACCCAGCACCCTGAGTACTGACCACCCAGCGTACTGAGCACCGAGCACCCCGAGAACTGAGCACCCAGCACCCTGAGTACTGAGCACCCAGCACCCCGAGCTCTGAGCACCCAGCACCCTGAGTAGTGAGCACCCAGCACCCTGAGCACTGAGCAACCAGCACCCTGAGCACTGAGCACCAAGCACCCTGAGTACTGAGCACCCAGCACCCTGAGTACTGAGCACCCAACACTCTGAGCACTGAGCACCCAGCACGCTGAGTACTGAGCACTGAGCACACAGCACCCTGAGTACTGAGCACGCAGAACTCCGAGCACTGAGCACCCAGCTCCCCGAGCACTGAGCACCCTGAGCACTGAGCACCCAGCACCCCGAGTGCTGAGCACTGAGCACCCTGAGCACTGAGCACCCAGGACCCCGAGTGCTGAGCACTGAGCACCCTGAGAACTGAGCACCCAGCACCCTGAGCACTGAGCACTGAGAACCCTGAGTACTGAGCACCGAGCACCCTGAGTACTGAGCACCTAGCAACCTGAGCCCTGAGCACCCAGCACCCTGAGCACTGAGCACCCAGCACCCCGAGCACTGAGCACCCAGCACCCCGAGCACTGAGCACCCAGCACCCTGAGCACTGAGCACTGAGCACCCTAAGTACTGAGCACTGAGCACCCTGAGTACTGAGCACCCAGCACCCTGAGTACTGAGCACCCAGCGTACTGAGCACCGAGCACCCCGAGCACTGAGCACCCAGCACCCTGAGTACTGAGCACCCAGCACCCCGAGCACTGAGCACCCAGCACCCTGAGTAGTGAGCACCGAGCACCCTGAGTACTGAGCACCCAGCACCCTGAGTACTGAGCACCCAGCGTATTGAGCACCCAGCACCCTGAGTACTGAGCACCCAGCACCCTGAGTAGGGAGCACCGAGCACCCTGAGTACTGAGCACCCAGCACCCTGAGTACTGACCACCCAGCGTACTGAGCACCGAGCACCCCGAGAACTGAGCACCCAGCACCCTGAGTACTGAGCACCCAGCACCCCGAGCTCTGAGCACCCAGCACCCTGAGTAGTGAGCACCCAGCACCCTGAGCACTGAGCAACCAGCACCCTGAGCACTGAGCACCAAGCACCCTGAGTACTGAGCACCCAGCACCCTGAGTACTGAACACCCAGCACCCTGAGCACTGAGCACTGAGCACCCAGCACCCTGAGCACTGAGCACTGAGCCACCAGCACCCTGAGCACTGAGCAACCAGCACCCCGAGCACTGAGCACCCAGCACCCTGAGCACCCAGCACCCTGAGCACTGAGCACCCTGAGCACTGAGCACTGAGCACCCAGCACCCTGAGTACTGAGCACCCAACACTCTGAGCACTGAGCACCCAGCACGCTGAGTACTGAGCACTGAGCACACAGCACCCTGAGTACTGAGCACGCAGAACTCCGAGCACTGAGCACCCAGCTCCCCGAGCACTGAGCACCCTGAGCACTGAGCACCCAGCACCCCGAGTGCTGAGCACTGAGCACCCTGAGCACTGAGCACCCAGCACCCCGAGTGCTGAGCACTGAGCACCATGAGAACTGAGCACCCAGCACCCTGAGCACTGAGCACTGAGAACCCTGAGTACTGAGCACCGAGCACCCTGAGTACTGAGCACCCAGCAACCTGAGCCCTGAGCACCCAGCACCCTGAGCACTGAGCACTGAGCACCCTAAGTACTGAGCACTGAGCACCCTGAGTACTGAGCACCCAGCACCCTGAGTACTGAGCACCCAGCGTACTGAGCACCGAGCACCCCGAGCACTGAGCACCCAGCACCCTGAGTACTGAGCACCCAGCACCCCGAGCACTGAGCACCCAGCACCCTGAGTAGTGAGCACCGAGCACCCTGAGTACTGAGCACCCAGCACCCTGAGTACTGAGCACCCAGCGTATTGAGCACCGAGCACCCAGCACCCTGAGTACTGAGCACCCAGCACCCTGAGTAGGGAGCACCGAGCACCCTGAGTACTGAGCACCCAGCACCCTGAGTACTGACCACCCAGCGTACTGAGCACCGAGCACCCCGAGAACTGAGCACCCAGCACCCTGAGTACTGAGCACCCAGCACCCCGAGCTCTGAGCACCCAGCACCCTGAGTAGTGAGCACCCAGCACCCTGAGCACTGAGGACCCAGCACCCTGAGTACTGAGCACCCAACGTACTGAGCACCGAGCACCCTGAGCACTGAGCACCCAGCACCCTGAGTACTGAGCACCCAGGACCCTGTGCAATGAGCACCCTGAGTACTGAGCACCCAGCACATTGAGCACTGAGCACCGAGCACCCCGAGCACTGACCACCCAGCACTCTGAGGACTGAGCACCCAGCACCCTGAGTACTGAGCACCCAGCACCCTGAGCACTGAGCACCCAGCACCCTGAGCACTGAGCACCCAGCACCCTGAGCACTGAGCACCCAGCACCCTGAGCACTGAGCACCCAGCACCCTGAGTACTGAGCACTGAGCACCCAGCACCCCGAGCACTGAGCACCCAAGCACCCTGAGTACTGAGCACTGAGCACCCAGCACCCCGAGCACTGAGCACCCAGCACCCTGAGCACTGAGCACCCAGCACCCGAGTACTGATCACCCAGCACCCTGAGTACTGAGCAGCCCGCAACCTGAGTACTGAGCACCCAGCACCCCGAGTACTGAGCACCCAGCACCCTGAGCACTGAGCACCCAGCACCCTGAGCACTGAGCACCCAGCACCGCGAGCACTGCGCACCCAGCACCCTGAGTACTGAACACCCAGCACCCTGAGCACTGAGCACCCAGCACCCTGAGCACTGAGCACCCAGTACCCTGAGCACTGAGCACCCAGCACCCTGAGTAGTGAGCACCCAACGTACTGAGCACCGAGCACCCCGAGCACTGAGCACCCAGTACCCTGAGTACTGAGCACCGAGCAACCGGAGCACTGAGCACCCAGCACCCTGAGCACTGATCACTGAGCACCCAGCACCCTGAGCCCTGAGCACTGAGCACCCAGCACCCCGAGCACTGAGCACCCAGCACCCCGAGCACTGAGCACCCAGCACCCTGAGCACTGAGCACCCAGCACCCTGAGAACTGAGCACCCAGCACCCTGAGTACTGAGCACCCAGCACCCTGAGTACTGAGCACCCAGCACCCTGAGTACTGAGCACTCAGCACCCTGAGTACTGAGCACCGAGCACCCCGAGCACTGAGCACCCAGCAACTTGAGCACTGAGCACCCTGAGGACTGAGCACCCAGCACCCTGAGCACTGAGCACCGATCACCCTGAGCACTGAGCACCCAGCACCCCGAGCACTGAGCACCCAGCACCCTGAGTACTGAGCACCCAGCACTCTGAGTACTGAGCACCCAGCACCCTGAGTACTGAGCACCCAGCATCCCAAGCACTGAGCACCCAGCACCCTGAGTACTGAACACCCTGAGTACTGAGCACTGAGCACCGAGCACCCTGAGTACTGAGCACCCTGAGGACTGAGCACCCAGGACCCTGAGCACTGAGCACTGAGCACCCAGCACCCTAAGTACTGAGCACCCAGCACCCTGAGTACTGAGCACCCAGCGTACTGAGCACCGAGCACCCCGAGCACTGAGCACCCAGCACCCTGAGTACTGAGCACCCAGCACCCCGAGCACTGAGCACCCAGCACCCTGAGGAGTGAGCACCGAGCACCCTGAGTACTGAGCACCCAGCACCCTGAGTACTGAGCACCCAGCGTATTGAGCACCGAGCACCCAGAACCCTGAGTACTGAGCACCCAGCACCCTGAGCACTGAGCACCCAGCACCCTGAGTACTGAGCACTGAGCACCCTGAGTACTGAGCACCGAGCACCCCGAGCACTGAGCACCCAGCACCCCGAGCACCGAGCACCCAGCACCCTGAGCACTGAGCACCCAGCACCCTGAGCACCGAGCACCCAGCACCCTGAGTACTGAGCACCCAGCACCCTGAGCACTGAGCACCCAGCACCCTGAGTACTGAGCACTGAGCACCCTGAGTACTGAGCACCCAGCACCATGAGTACTGAGCACCCAGCACCCTGAGCAATGAGCACCCTGAGTACTGATCACCCAGCACCCAGAGCACTGAGCACTGAGCACCCAGCACCCTGAGCACTGAGCACTGAGCACCCAGCACCCTGAGCACTGAGCAACCATCACCCCGAGCACTGAGCACCCAGCACCCTGAGCACCCAGCACCCTGAGCACTGAGCACTCAGCACCCTGTGTACTGAGCACTGAGTACCCAGCACCCCGAGCACTGAGCACCCAGCACCCTGAGCACTGAGCACCCTGAGTACTGAGCACCCAGCACCCTGAGCACTGAGCACCCAGCACCCCGAGCACTGAGCACCCAGCACCCAGAGCACTGAGCACCCAGCACCCTGAGTACTGAGCACTGAGCACCCTGAGCACTGAGCACCGAGCACCCTGAGTACTGAGCACTGAGCACCCTGAGCACTGAGCACCCAGCACCCTGAGTACTGAGCACCCAGCACCCTGAGCACTGAGGACCGAGCACCCTGAATACTAAGCACCCAGCACCCTGAGTACTGAGCACCCAGCACCCTGAGCACTGAGCACCCAGCACGCTGAGTACTGAGCACTGAGCACTCTGAGTACTGAGCACCGAGCACCGTGAGTATTGAGAACAGAGCACTCTGAGCACTGAGCACCCAGCACCCTGAGCACTGAGCACCCAGCACCCCGAGCACTGAGCACCCAGCACCCCGAGCACTGAGCACCCAGCACCCCGAGCACTGAGCACTGAGCACCCTAAGTACTGAGCACTGAGCACCCTGAGTACTAAGAACCCAGCACCCTGAGTACTGAGCACCCAGCACCCTGAGTACTGAGCACCCAGCACCCTGAGCACTGAGCACCCAGCACCCTGAGCACTGAGCACCCAGCACCCTGAGCACTGAGCACCCAGCACCCTGAGTACTAAGCACTGAGCACCCAGCAGCCGGAGTACTGAGCAGTGAGCACCCTGAGTATTGAGCTCCGAGCACCCCGAACACTGAGCACCCAGCACCCCGAGCACCGAGCACGCAGCACCCTGAGCACTGAACACCCAACACCCTGAGCACTGAGCACCCACCACCCTGAGCACTGAGCACCCAGCACCCTGAGTACTGAGCACCCAACGTACTGAGCACCGAGCACCCTGAGCACTGAGCACCCACCACCCTGAGTACTGAGCACCCAGGACCCTGTGCAATGAGCACCCTGAGTACTGAGCACCCAGCACATTGAGCACTGAGCACTGAGCACCCCGAGCACTGACCACCCAGCACTCTGAGCACTGAGCAACCAGCACCCTGAGTACTGAGCACCCAGCACCCTGAGCACTGAGCACCCAGCACCCTGAGCACTGAGCACCCAGCACCCTGAGCACTGAGCACCCAGCACCCTGAGTACTAAGCACTGAGCACCCAGCACCCCGAGCACTGAGCAACCAAGCACCCTGAGTACTGAGCACTGAGCACCCAGCACCCCGAGCACTGAGCACCCAGCACCCTGAGCACTGAGCACCCAGCACCCGAGTACTGATCACCCAGCACCCTGAGTACTGAGCAGCCCGCAACCTGAGTACTGAGCACCCAGCACCCTGAGCACTGAGCACCCAGCACCCTGAGCACTGAGCACCCAGCACCGCGAGCACTGCGCAAGCAGCACCCTGAGTACTGAACACCCAGCACCCTGAGCACTGAGCACCCAGCACCCTGAGCACTGAGCACCCAGTACCCTGAGCACTGAGCACCCAGCACCCTGAGTAGTGAGCACCCAACATACTGAGCACCGAGCACACCGAGCACTGAGCACCCAGCACCCTGAGTACTGAGCACCGAGCAACCGGAGCACTGAGCACCCAGCACCCTGAGCACTGATCACTGAGCACCCAGCACCCTGAGCCCTGAGCACTGAGCACCCAGCACCCCGAGCACTGAGCACCCAGCACCCCGAGCACTGAGCACCCAGCACCATGAGCACTGAGCACCCAGCACCCTGAGCACTGAGCACCCAGCATCCTGAGTACTGAGCACCCAGCACCCTGAGTACTGAGCACCCAGCACCCTGAGTACTGAGCACTCAGCACCCTAAGTACTGAGCACCGAGCACCCCGAGCACTGAGCACCCAGCACCTTGAGCACTGAGCACCCTGAGGACTGAGCATCCAGCACCCTGAGCACTGAGCACCGATCACCCTGAGCACTGAGCACCCAGCACCCCGAGCACTGAGCACCCAGCACCCTGAGTACTGAGCACCCAGCACCCTGAGTACTGAGCACCCTGAGTACTGAGCACTGAGCACCGAGCACACTGAGTACTGAGCACCCTGAGGACTGAGCACCCAGCACCCTGAGCACTGAGCACTGAGCACCCAGCACCCTGAGTACTGAGCACCCAGCACCCTGAGCACTGAGCACCCAGCACCTTGAGTACTGAGCACCCAGCACCCTGAGTACTGAACACCGAGCACCCTGAGTACTGAGTACCCAGCACCCTGAGTACTGAGCACCCAGCATCCTGAGCACTGAGCAACCAGCACCCTGAGCACTGAGCACCAAGCACCCTGAGTACTGAGCACCCAGCACCCTGAGTACTGAACACCCAGCACCCTGAGCACTGAGCACTGAGCACCCAGCACCCTGAGCACTGAACACTGAGCACCCAGCACCCTGAGCACTGAGCAACCAGCACCCCGAGCACTGAGCACCCAGCACCCTGAGCACCCAGCACCCTGAGCACTGAGCACCCTGAGCACTGAGCACTGAGCTCCCAGCACCCTGAGTACTGAGCACTGAGCACCCCGAGTACTGAGCACCCAGAACCCCGAGCACTGAGCACATAGCAACCTGAGTACTGAGAAGAGATCACCCTGAGTACTGAGCACCCAGCTCCCTGAGTACTGAGCCCCCAGCACCCTGAGTACTGAGCACCCAGCACCCTGAGCCCTGAGGACCGAGCACCCTGAGTACTAGGCACCCAGGACCCTGAGTACTGAGCACCCAGCACCCTGAGCACTGAGCACCCAGCACCCCGAGCACTGAGCACCCAGCACCCCGAGCACTGAGCACCCAGCACCCTGAGCACTGAGCACCCAGCACGCTGAGTACTGAGCTCTGAGCACTCTGAGTACCTAGCACCGAGCACCCTGAGTACTGAGCACCCAGCACTCTGAGCACTGAGCACCCAGCACCCTGAGCACTGAGCACCCAGCACCCCGAGCACTGAGCACCCAGCAACCCGAGCACTGAGCACCCAGCACCCCGAGCACTGAGCACCCAGCACCCTGAGCACTGAGCACTGAGCACCCTAAGTACTGAGCGCTGAGCACCCTGAGTACTGAGCACCCAGCACCCTGAGTACTGAGCACCCAGCGTACTGAGCACCGAGTACCCCGAGCACTGAGCACCCAGCACCCTGAGTACTGAGCACCCAGCACCCCGAGCACTGAGCACCCAGCACCCTGAGTAGTGAGCACCGAGCACCCTGAGTACTGAGCACCCAGCACCCTGAGTACTGAGCACCCAGCGTACTGAGCACCGAGCACCCAGCACCCTGAGTACTGAGCACCCAGCACCCTGAGCACTGAGCACCCAGCACCCTGAGTACTGAGCACTGAGCACCCTGAGTACTGAGCACCGAGCACCCCGAGCACTGAGCACCCAGCACCCCGAGCACCGAGCACCCAGCACCCTGAGCACTGAGCACCCAGCACCCTGAGCACCGAGCACCCAGCACCCTGAGTACTGAGCACCCAGCACCCTGAGCACTGAGCACCCAGCACCCCGAGCACTGAGCACCCAGCACCCCGAGCACTGAGCACCCAGCACCCTGAGCACTGAGAACCCTGAGTACTGAGCACTGAGCACCCAACGTACTGAGCACCGAGCACCCTGAGCAATGAGCACCCTGAGTACTGAGCACCCAGCACCTTGAGCACTGAGCACCGAGCACCCCGAGCACTGAGCACCCAGCACCCGAAGTACTGAGCACCCAGCACCCTGAGTACTAAGCACCGAGCACCCTGAGTACTGAGCACCCAGCACCCTGAGCACTGAGCACCCAGCACCCGAGTACTGATCACGCAGCACCCTGGGTACTGAGCACCCCGCACCATGAGTACTGAGCACCCAGCACCCCGAGTACTGAGCACCCAGCACGCTGAGCACTGAGCACCCAGCACCCTGAGCACTGAGCACCCAGCACCCCGAGCACTGCACACCCAGCACGCTGAGTATTGAGCACCCAGCACCCTGAGCACTGAGCACCCAGCACGCTGAGCATTGAACACCCAGCACCCTGAGCAATGAGCACCCAGCACCCTGAGTAGTGAGCACCCAACGTACTGAGCACCGAGCACCCCGAGCACTGAGCACCCAGCACCCTGAGTACTGAGCACCGAGCACCCCGAGCACTGAGCACCCAGCACCCGGAGTACTGAGCACCCAGCACCCTGAGTACTAAGCACAGAGCACCCTGAGTACTGAGCACCCAGCACCCTGAGCACTGAGCACCCAGCACCCTGAGTACTGTGCAGCGAGCACCCCGACTACTGAGTACCCAGCACCCCGAGCACTGAGCACCCAGCACCCCGAGCACTGAGCACCCAGCACCCTGAGTACTGAGCACCCAGCACCCTGAGTACTGAGCACCCAGCACCTCGAGCACTGAGTACCCAGCACCCTGAGCACTGAGCACCCAGCACCCTGAGCACTGAGCACCCAGCACCCTGAGCACTGAGCACCCAGCACCCTGAGTACTGAGCACTGAGCACCCTGCACCCCGAGCACTGAGCACCCAGCACCCTGAGTACTGAGCACTGAGCACCCAGCACCCAGAGCACTGAGCACCCAGCACCCTGAGCACTGAGCACCGAGCACCCGAGTACTGAGCACCCAGCACCCTGAGTACTGAGCACCCAGCACCCCGAGCACTAAGCACCCAGCACCCTGAGTACTGAGCACCCAGCATCCTGTGCACTGAGCACAGAGCACCCTGAGCACTGAGCACCCAGCACCCTGAGGACTGAGCACCCAGCACCCCGAGCACTGAGCACCTAGCACCCTGAGCACTGAGCACCCTGAGTACTGAGCACTGAGCACCCTGAGTACTGAGCAATGAGCACCCTGAGTACTGAGCACCAAGCACCCTGAGTACTGAGCACCCAGCAACCTGAGCACTGAGCACCGAGCACCCTGAGCACTGAGCACCCAGCACCCTGAGCACTGAGCACCCAGCACCCTGAGCACTGAGCACCCAGCACCCCGAGCACTGAGCACCCAGCACCCTGAGCACTGAGAACCCTGAGTACTGAGCACTGAGCACCCTGAGTACTGAGCACTGAGAACCCTGAGTATTGAGCACCCAGCACCCTGAGTACTGAGCACCCAGGACCCGGAGCAAAGAGCACCCTGAGTACTGAGCACCCAGCACCCTGAGCACTGAGCACCGAGCACCCCGAGCACTGAGCACCCAGCACCCGGAGTACTGAGCACCCAGCACCCTGAGTACTAAGCACCGAGCACCCTGAGTACTGAGCACCCAGTACCCTGAGCACTGAACACACAGCACCCTGAGTACTGAGCACCCCGAGCACTGAGCACCCAGTACCCTGAGAACTGAGGACCCAGCACCCTGAGTACTGAGCACCCAGCACCCTGAGCACTGAGCACCCAGCACCCTGAGTACTGAGCACCCAGCACCCTGAGCACTGAGCACCCAGCACCCTGAATACTGAGCATCCAGCACCCCGAGCACTGAGCAGCCAGCACCCTGAGTACTGAGAACTGAGCACCCAGCACCCAGAGCACTGTGCACTCAGCACCCTGTGTACTGAGCACTGAGCACCCAGCACCCTGAGCACTGAGCACCCTGAGTACTGAGCACCCAGCACCCTGAGCACTGAGCACCCAGCACCCCGAGCACTGAGCACCCAGCACCCAGAAAACTGAGCACCGAGCACCCTGAGTACTGAGCACCCAGCAACCTGAGCCCTGAGCACCCAGCACCCTGAGCACTGAGCACTGAGCACCCTAAGTACTGAGCACTGAGCACCCTGAGTACTAAGCACCGAGCACACTGAGCACCGAGCACCCTGAGTACTGAGCACTGAGCACCCTGAGCACTGAGCACCCAGCACCCTGAGTACTGAGCACCCAGCACCCTGAGCACTGAGGACCGAGCACCCTGAGTACTAAGCACCCAGCACCCTGAGCACTGAGCACCCAGCACGCTGAGTACTGAGCACTGAGCACCCTGAGTACTGAGCACCGAGCACCCAGAGCACTGAGCACCCAGCACGCTGAGTACTGAGCACTGAGCACTCTGAGTACTGAGCACCGAGCACCCTGAGTACTGAGCACCCAGCACTCTGAGCACTGAGCACCCAGCACCCTGAGCACTGAGCACACAGCAGCCCGAGCACTGAGCACCCAGCACCCCGAGCACTGAGCACCCAGCACCCCGAGCACTGAGCACCCAGCACCCTGAGCACTGAGCACTGAGCACCCTGAGTACTGAGCACTGAGCACCCTGAGTATTGAGCACCCAGCACCCTGAGTACTGAGCACCCAGGACCCAGAGCAAAGATCACCCTGAGTACTGAGCACCCAGCACCCTGAGCACTGAGCACCGAGCACCCCGAGCAATGAGCACCCAGCACCCAGAGTACTGAGCACCCAGCACCCTGAGTACTAAGCACCGAGCACCCTGAGTACTGAGCACCCAGTACCCTGAGCACTGAACACACAGCACCCTGAGTACTGAGCACCCCGAGCACTGAGCACCCAGCACCCTGAGAACTGAGGACCCAGCACCCTGAGTACTGAGCACCCAGCACCCTGAGCACTGAGCACCCAGCACCCTGAGTACTGAGCACCCAGCAACCTGAGCACTGAGCACCCAGCACCCTGAATACTGAGCATCCAGCACCCCGAGCACTGAGCAGCCAGCACCCTGAGTACTGAGAACTGAGCACCCAGCACCCAGAGCACTGAGCACTCAGCACCCTGTGTACTGAGCACTGAGCACCCAGCACCCTGAGCACTGAGCACCCTGAGTACTGAGCACCCAGCACCCTGAGCACTGAGCACCCCGCACCCCGAGCACTGAGCACCCAGCACCCAGAGAACTGAGCACTGAGCACCCTGAGTACTGAGCACTGAGCACCCTGAGCACTGAGCACCGAGCACCCTGAGTACTGAGCACTGAGCACCCTGAGCACTGAGCACCCAGCACCCTGAGCACTGAGGACCCAGCACCCTGAGCACTGAGCACCCAGCACCCTGAGTACTGAGCACCCAGCACCCTGAGCACTGAGCACCCAGCACCCTGAGTACTGAGCATCCAGCACCCCGAGCACTGAGCACCCAGCACCCCGAGCACTGAGCACTCAGCACCCTGTGTACTGAGCACTGAGTACCCAGCACCCCGAGCACTGAGCACCCAGCACCCTGAGCACTGAGCACCCTGAGTACTGAGCACCAAGCACCCTGAGCACTGAGCACCCAGCACCCCGAGCACTGAGCACCCAGCACCCAGAGCACTGAGCACTGAGCACCCTGAGTACTGAGCACTGAGCACCCTGAGCACTGAGCACCCAGCACCATGAGTACTGAGCACCCAGCACCCTGAGCACTGAGCACCCTGAGTACTGAGCACCCAGCACCCTGAGTACTGAGCACCCAGCACCCTGAGCACTGAGCAACCAGCACCCTGAGCACTGAGCACCAAGCACCCTGAGTACTGAGCACCCAGCACCCTGAGTACTGAACACCCAGCACCCTGAGCACTGAGCACTGAGCACCCAGCACCCTGAGCACTGAGCACTGAGCCACCAGCACCCTGAGCACTGAGCAACCAGCACCCCGAGCACTGAGCACCCAGCACCCTGAGCACCCAGCACCCTGAGCACTGAGCACCCTGAGCACTGAGCACTGAGCACCCAGCACCCTGAGTACTGAGCACCCAACACTCTGAGCACTGAGCACCCAGCACGCTGAGTACTGAGCACTGAGCACCCAGCACCCCGAGCACTGAGCACCCAGCACCCTGAGTACTGAGCACCCAGCACCCTGAGTACTGAGCACCCAGCACCTCGAGCACTGAGTACCCAGCACCCTGAGCACTGAGCACCCAGCACCCTGAGCACTGAGCACCCAGCACCCTGAGCACTGAGCACCCAGCACCCTGAGTACTGAGCACTGAGCACCCTGCACCCCGAGCACTGAGCACCCAGCACCCTGAGTACTGAGCACTGAGCACCCAGCACCCAGAGCACTGAGCACCCAGCACCCTGAGCACTGAGCACCGAGCACCCGAGTACTGAGCACCCAGCACCCTGAGTACTGAGCACCCAGCACCCCGAGCACTAAGCACCCAGCACCCTGAGTACTGAGCACCCAGCATCCTGTGCACTGAGCACAGAGCACCCTGAGCACTGAGCACCCAGCACCCTGAGGACTGAGCACCCAGCACCCCGAGCACTGAGCACCTAGCACCCTGAGCACTGAGCACCCTGAGTACTGAGCACTGAGCACCCTGAGTACTGAGCAATGAGCACCCTGAGTACTGAGCACCAAGCACCCTGAGTACTGAGCACCCAGCAACCTGAGCACTGAGCACCGAGCACCCTGAGCACTGAGCACCCAGCACCCTGAGCACTGAGCACCCAGCACCCTGAGCACTGAGCACCCAGCACCCCGAGCACTGAGCACCCAGCACCCTGAGCACTGAGAACCCTGAGTACTGAGCACTGAGCACCCTGAGTACTGAGCACTGAGAACCCTGAGTATTGAGCACCCAGCACCCTGAGTACTGAGCACCCAGGACCCGGAGCAAAGAGCACCCTGAGTACTGAGCACCCAGCACCCTGAGCACTGAGCACCGAGCACCCCGAGCACTGAGCACCCAGCACCCGGAGTACTGAGCACCCAGCACCCTGAGTACTAAGCACCGAGCACCCTGAGTACTGAGCACCCAGTACCCTGAGCACTGAACACACAGCACCCTGAGTACTGAGCACCCCGAGCACTGAGCACCCAGCACCCTGAGAACTGAGGACCCAGCACCCTGAGTACTGAGCACCCAGCACCCTGAGCACTGAGCACCCAGCACCCTGAGTACTGAGCACCCAGCACCCTGAGCACTGAGCACCCAGCACCCTGAATACTGAGCATCCAGCACCCCGAGCACTGAGCAGCCAGCACCCTGAGTACTGAGAACTGAGCACCCAGCACCCAGAGCACTGTGCACTCAGCACCCTGTGTACTGAGCACTGAGCACCCAGCACCCTGAGCACTGAGCACCCTGAGTACTGAGCACCCAGCACCCTGAGCACTGAGCACCCAGCACCCCGAGCACTGAGCACCCAGCACCCAGAAAACTGAGCACCGAGCACCCTGAGTACTGAGCACCCAGCAACCTGAGCCCTGAGCACCCAGCACCCTGAGCACTGAGCACTGAGCACCCTAAGTACTGAGCACTGAGCACCCTGAGTACTAAGCACCGAGCACACTGAGCACCGAGCACCCTGAGTACTGAGCACTGAGCACCCTGAGCACTGAGCACCCAGCACCCTGAGTACTGAGCACCCAGCACCCTGAGCACTGAGGACCGAGCACCCTGAGTACTAAGCACCCAGCACCCTGAGCACTGAGCACCCAGCACGCTGAGTACTGAGCACTGAGCACCCTGAGTACTGAGCACCGAGCACCCAGAGCACTGAGCACCCAGCACGCTGAGTACTGAGCACTGAGCACTCTGAGTACTGAGCACCGAGCACCCTGAGTACTGAGCACCCAGCACTCTGAGCACTGAGCACCCAGCACCCTGAGCACTGAGCACACAGCAGCCCGAGCACTGAGCACCCAGCACCCCGAGCACTGAGCACCCAGCACCCCGAGCACTGAGCACCCAGCACCCTGAGCACTGAGCACTGAGCACCCTGAGTACTGAGCACTGAGCACCCTGAGTATTGAGCACCCAGCACCCTGAGTACTGAGCACCCAGGACCCGGAGCAAAGATCACCCTGAGTACTGAGCACCCAGCACCCTGAGCACTGAGCACCGAGCACCCCGAGCAATGAGCACCCAGCACCCAGAGTACTGAGCACCCAGCACCCTGAGTACTAAGCACCGAGCACCCTGAGTACTGAGCACCCAGTACCCTGAGCACTGAACACACAGCACCCTGAGTACTGAGCACCCCGAGCACTGAGCACCCAGCACCCTGAGAACTGAGGACCCAGCACCCTGAGTACTGAGCACCCAGCACCCTGAGCACTGAGCACCCAGCACCCTGAGTACTGAGCACCCAGCAACCTGAGCACTGAGCACCCAGCACCCTGAATACTGAGCATCCAGCACCCCGAGCACTGAGCAGCCAGCACCCTGAGTACTGAGAACTGAGCACCCAGCACCCAGAGCACTGAGCACTCAGCACCCTGTGTACTGAGCACTGAGCACCCAGCACCCTGAGCACTGAGCACCCTGAGTACTGAGCACCCAGCACCCTGAGCACTGAGCACCCCGCACCCCGAGCACTGAGCACCCAGCACCCAGAGAACTGAGCACTGATCACCCTGAGTACTGAGCACTGAGCACCCTGAGCACTGAGCACCGAGCACCCTGAGTACTGAGCACTGAGCACCCTGAGCACTGAGCACCCAGCACCCTGAGCACTGAGGACCCAGCACCCTGAGCACTGAGCACCCAGCACCCTGAGTACTGAGCACCCAGCACCCTGAGCACTGAGCACCCAGCACCCTGAGTACTGAGCATCCAGCACCCCGAGCACTGAGCACCCAGCACCCCGAGCACTGAGCACTCAGCACCCTGTGTACTGAGCACTGAGTACCCAGCACCCCGAGCACTGAGCACCCAGCACCCTGAGCACTGAGCACCCTGAGTACTGAGCACCAAGCACCCTGAGCACTGAGCACCCAGCACCCCGAGCACTGAGCACCCAGCACCCAGAGCACTGAGCACTGAGCACCCTGAGTACTGAGCACTGAGCACCCTGAGCACTGAGCACCCAGCACCATGAGTACTGAGCACCCAGCACCCTGAGCACTGAGCACCCTGAGTACTGAGCACCCAGCACCCTGAGTACTGAGCACCCAGCACCCTGAGCACTGAGCAACCAGCACCCTGAGCACTGAGCACCAAGCACCCTGAGTACTGAGCACCCAGCACCCTGAGTACTGAACACCCAGCACCCTGAGCACTGAGCACTGAGCACCCAGCACCCTGAGCACTGAGCACTGAGCCACCAGCACCCTGAGCACTGAGCAACCAGCACCCCGAGCACTGAGCACCCAGCACCCTGAGCACCCAGCACCCTGAGCACTGAGCACCCTGAGCACTGAGCACTGAGCACCCAGCACCCTGAGTACTGAGCACCCAACACTCTGAGCACTGAGCACCCAGCACGCTGAGTACTGAGCACTGAGCACACAGCACCCTGAGTACTGAGCACGCAGAACTCCGAGCACTGAGCACCCAGCTCCCCGAGTACTGAGCACCCTGAGCACTGAGCACCCAGCACCCCGAGTGCTGAGCACTGAGCACCCTGAGCACTGAGCACCCAGCACCCCGAGTGCTGAGCACTGAGCACCCTGAGAACTGAGCACCCAGCACCCTGAGCACTGAGCACTGAGAACCCTGAGTACTGAGCACCGAGCACCCTGAGTACTGAGCACCTAGCAACCTGAGCCCTGAGCACCCAGCACCCTGAGCACTGAGCACCCAGCACCCCGAGCACTGAGCACCCAGCACCCCGAGCACTGAGCACCCAGCACCCTGAGCACTGAGCACTGAGCACCCTAAGTACTGAGCACTGAGCACCCTGAGTACTGAGCACCCAGCACCCTGAGTACTGAGCACCCAGCGTACTGAGCACCGAGCACCCCGAGCACTGAGCACCCAGCACGCTGAGTACTGAGCACCCAGCACCCCGAGCACTGAGCACCCAGCACCCTGAGTAGTGAGCACCGAGCACCCTGAGTACTGAGCACCCAGCACCCTGAGTACTGAGCACCCAGCGTATTGAGCACCCAGCACCCTGAGTACTGAGCACCCAGCACCCTGAGTAGGGAGCACCGAGCACCCTGAGTACTGAGCACCCAGCACCCTGAGTACTGACCACCCAGCGTACTGAGCACCGAGCACCCCGAGAACTGAGCACCCAGCACCCTGAGTACTGAGCACCCAGCACCCCGAGCTCTGAGCACCCAGCACCCTGAGTAGTGAGCACCCAGCACCCTGAGCACTGAGCAACCAGCACCCTGAGCACTGAGCACCAAGCACCCTGAGTACTGAGCACCCAGCACCCTGAGTACTGAACACCCAGCACCCTGAGCACTGAGCACTGAGCACCCAGCACCCTGAGCACTGAGCACTGAGCCACCAGCACCCTGAGCACTGAGCAACCAGCACCCCGAGCACTGAGCACCCAGCACCCTGAGCACCCAGCACCCTGAGCACTGAGCACCCTGAGCACTGAGCACTGAGCACCCAGCACCCTGAGTACTGAGCACCCAACACTCTGAGCACTGAGCACCCAGCACGCTGAGTACTGAGCACTGAGCACACAGCACCCTGAGTACTGAGCACGCAGAACTCCGAGCACTGAGCACCCAGCTCCCCGAGCACTGAGCACCCTGAGCACTGAGCACCCAGCACCCCGAGTGCTGAGCACTGAGCACCCTGAGCACTGAGCACCCAGCACCCCGAGTGCTGAGCACTGAGCACCCTGAGAACTGAGCACCCAGCACCCTGAGCACTGAGCACTGAGAACCCTGAGTACTGAGCACCGAGCACCCTGAGTACTGAGCACCCAGCAACCTGAGCCCTGAGCACCCAGCACCCTGAGCACTGAGCACCCAGCACCCCGAGCACTGAGCACCCAGCACCCCGAGCACTGAGCACCCAGCACCCTGAGCACTGAGCACTGAGCACCCTAAGTACTGAGCACTGAGCACCCTGAGTACTGAGCACCCAGCACCCTGAGTACTGAGCACCCAGCGTACTGAGCACCGAGCACCCCGAGCACTGAGCACCCAGCACCCTGAGTACTGAGCACCAAGCACCCCGAGCACTGAGCACCCAGCACCCTGAGTAGTGAGCACCAAGCACCCTGAGTACTGAGCACCCAGCACCCTGAGTACTGAGCACCCAGCGTATTGAGCACCGAGCACCCAGCACCCTGAGTACTGAGCACCCAGCACCCTGAGTAGGGAGCACCGAGCACCCTGAGTACTGAGCACCCAGCACCCTGAGTACTGACCACCCAGCGTACTGAGCACCGAGCACCCCGAGAACTGAGCACCCAGCACCCTGAGTACTGAGCACCCAGCACCCCGAGCTCTGAGCACCCAGCACCCTGAGTAGTGAGCACCCAGCACCCTGAGCACTGAGGACCCAGCACCCTGAGTACTGAGCACCCAACGTACTGAGCACCGAGCACCCTGAGCACTGAGCACCCAGCACCCTGAGTACTGAGCACCCAGGACCCTGTGCAATGAGCACCCTGAGTACTGAGCACCCAGCACATTGAGCACTGAGCACCGAGCACCCCGAGCACTGACCACCCAGCACTCTGAGGACTGAGCACCCAGCACCCTGAGTACTGAGCACCCAGCACCCTGAGCACTGAGCACCCAGCACCCTGAGCACTGAGCACCCAGCACCCTGAGCACTGAGCACCCAGCACCCTGAGCACTGAGCACCCAGCACCCTGAGTACTGAGCACTGAGCACCCAGCACCCCGAGCACTGAGCACCCAAGCACCCTGAGTACTGAGCACTGAGCACCCAGCACCCGAGTACTGATCACCCAGCACCCTGAGTACTGAGCAGCCCGCAACCTGAGTACTGAGCACCCAGCACCCCGAGTACTGAGCACCCAGCACCCTGAGCACTGAGCACCCAGCACCCTGAGCACTGAGCACCCAGCACCGCGAGCACTGCGCACCCAGCACCCTGAGTACTGAACACCCAGCACCCTGAGCACTGAGCACCCAGCACCCTGAGCACTGAGCACCCAGTACCCTGAGCACTGAGCACCCAGCACCCTGAGTAGTGAGCACCCAACGTACTGAGCACCGAGCACCCCGAGCACTGAGCACCCAGTACCCTGAGTACTGAGCACCGAGCAACCGGAGCACTGAGCACCCAGCACCCTGAGCACTGATCACTGAGCACCCAGCACCTTGAGCCCTGAGCACTGAGCACCCAGCACCCCGAGCACTGAGCACCCAGCACCCCGAGCACTGAGCACCCAGCACCCTGAGCACTGAGCACCCAGCACCCTGAGAACTGAGCACCCAGCACCCTGAGTACTGAGCACCCAGCACCCTGAGTACTGAGCACCCAGCACCCTGAGTACTGAGCACTCAGCACCCTGAGTACTGAGCACCGAGCACCCCGAGCACTGAGCACCCAGCAACTTGAGCACTGAGCACCCTGAGGACTGAGCACCCAGCACCCTGAGCACTGAGCACCGATCACCCTGAGCACTGAGCACCCAGCACCCCGAGCACTGAGCACCCAGCACCCTGAGTACTGAGCACCCAGCACCCTGAGTACTGAGCACCCAGCACCCTGAGTACTGAGCACCCAGCACCCCAAGCACTGAGCACCCAGCACCCTGAGTACTGAACACCCTGAGTACTGAGCACTGAGCACCGAGCACCCTGAGTACTGAGCACCCTGAGGACTGAGCACCCAGGACCCTGAGCACTGAGCACTGAGCACCCAGCACCCTAAGTACTGAGCACCCAGCACCCTGAGTACTGAGCACCCAGCGTACTGAGCACCGAGCACCCCGAGCACTGAGCACCCAGCACCCTGAGTACTGAGCACCCAGCACCCCGAGCACTGAGCACCCAGCACCCTGAGGAGTGAGCACCGAGCACCCTGAGTACTGAGCACCCAGCACCCTGAGTACTGAGCACCCAGCGTATTGAGCACCGAGCACTCAGAACCCTGAGTACTGAGCACCCAGCACCCTGAGCACTGAGCACCCAGCACCCTGAGTACTGAGCACTGAGCACCCTGAGTACTGAGCACCGAGCACCCCGAGCACTGAGCACCCAGCACCCCGAGTACCGAGCACCCAGCACCCTGAGCACTGAGCACCCAGCACCCTGAGCACCGAACACCCAGCACCCTGAGTACTGAGCACCCAGCACCCTGAGCACTGAGCACCCAGCACCCTGAGTACTGAGCACTGAGCACCCTGAGTACTGAGCACCCAGCACCATGAGTACTGAGCACCCAGCACCCTGAGCAATGAGCACCCTGAGTTCTGATCACCCAGCACCCAGAGCACTGAGCACTGAGCAGCCAGCACCCTGAGCACTGAGCACTGAGCACCCAGCACCCTGAGCACTGAGCAACCATCACCCCGAGCACTGAGCACCCAGCACCCTGAGCACCCAGCACCCTGAGCACTGAGCACTCAGCACCCTGTGTACTGAGCACTGAGTACCCAGCACCCCGAGCACTGAGCACCCAGCACCCTGATCACTGAGCACCCTGAGTACTGAGCAGCCAGCACCCTGAGCACTGAGCACCCAGCACCCCGAGCACTGAGCACCCAGCACCCAGAGCACTGAGCACCCAGCACCCTGAGTACTGAGCACTGAGCACCCTGAGCACTGAGCACCGAGCACCCTGAGTACTGAGCACTGAGCACCCTGAGCACTGAGCACCCAGCTCCCTGAGTACTGAGCACCCAGCACCCTGAGCACTGAGGACCGAGCACCCTGAATACTAAGCACCCAGCACCCTGAGTACTGAGCACCCAGCACCCTGAGCACTGAGCACCCAGCACGCTGAGTACTGAGCACTGAGCACTCTGAGTACTGAGCACCGAGCACCGTGAGTATTGAGAACAGAGCACTCTGAGCACTGAGCACCCAGCACCCTGAGCACTGAGCACCCAGCACCCCGAGCACTGAGCACCCAGCACCCCGAGCACTGAGCACCCAGCACCCCGAGCACTGAGCACTGAGCACCCTAAGTACTGAGCACTGAGCACCCTGAGTACTAAGAACCCAGCACCCTGAGTACTGAGCACCCAGCACCCTGAGTACTGAGCACCCAGCACCCTGAGCACTGAGCACCCAGCACCCTGAGCACTGAGCACCCAGCACCCTGAGCACTGAGCACCCAGCACCCTGAGTACTAAGCACTGAGCACCCAGCAGCCGGAGTACTGAGCAGTGAGCACCCTGAGTATTGAGCTCCGAGCACCCCGAACACTGAGCACCCAGCACCCCGAGCACCGAGCACGCAGCACCCTGAGCACTGAACACCCAACACCCTGAGCACTGAGCACCCAGCACCCTGAGCACTGAGCACCCAGCACCCTGAGTACTGAGCACCCAACGTACTGAGCACCGAGCACCCTGAGCACTGAGCACCCACCACCCTGAGTACTGAGCACCCAGGACCCTGTGCAATGAGCACCCTGAGTACTGAGCACCCAGCACATTGAGCACTGAGCACTGAGCACCCCGAGCACTGACCACCCAGCACTCTGAGCACTGAGCAACCAGCACCCTGAGTACTGAGCACCCAGCACCCTGAGCACTGAGCACCCAGCACCCTGAGCACTGAGCACCCAGCACCCTGAGCACTGAGCACCCAGCACCCTGAGTACTAAGCACTGAGCACCCAGCACCCCGAGCACTGAGCAACCAAGCACCCTGAGTACTGAGCACTGAGCACCCAGCACCCCGAGCACTGAGCACCCAGCACCCTGAGCACTGAGCACCCAGCACCCGAGTACTGATCACCCAGCACCCTGAGTACTGAGCAGCCCGCAACCTGAGTACTGAGCACCCAGCACCCCGAGTACTGAGCACCCAGCACCCTGAGCACTGAGCACCCAGCACCCTGAGCACTGAGCACCCAGCACCGCGAGCACTGCGCAAGCAGCACCCTGAGTACTGAACACCCAGCACCCTGAGCACTGAGCACCCAGCACCCTGAGCACTGAGCACCCAGTACCCTGAGCACTGAGCACCCAGCACCCTGAGTAGTGAGCACCCAACATACTGAGCACCGAGCACCCCGAGCACTGAGCACCCAGCACCCTGAGTACTGAGCACCGAGCAACCGGAGCACTGAGCACCCAGCACCCTGAGCACTGATCACTGAGCACCCAGCACCCTGAGCCCTGAGCACTGAGCACCCAGCACCCCGAGCACTGAGCACCCAGCACCCCGAGCACTGAGCACCCAGCACCATGAGCACTGAGCACCCAGCACCCTGAGCACTGAGCACCCAGCATCCTGAGTACTGAGCACCCAGCACCCTGAGTACTGAGCACCCAGCACCCTGAGTACTGAGCACTCAGCACCCTGAGTACTGAGCACCGAGCACCCCGAGCACTGAGCACCCAGCACCTTGAGCACTGAGCACCCTGAGGACTGAGCATCCAGCACCCTGAGCACTGAGCACCGATCACCCTGAGCACTGAGCACCCAGCACCCCGAGCACTGAGCACCCAGCACCCTGAGTACTGAGCACCCAGCACCCTGAGTACTGAGCACCCAGCACCCTGAGTACTGAGCACCCAGCACCCCAAGCACTGAGCACCCAGCACCCTGAGTACTGAACACCCTGAGTACTGAGCACTGAGCACCGAGCACACTGAGTACTGAGCACCCTGAGGACTGAGCACCCAGCACCCTGAGCACTGAGCACTGAGCACCCAGCACCCTGAGTACTGAGCACCCAGCACCCTGAGCACTGAGCACCCAGCACCTTGAGTACTGAGCACCCAGCACCCTGAGTACTGAACACCGAGCACCCTGAGTACTGAGTACCCAGCACCCTGAGTACTGAGCACCCAGCATCCTGAGCACTGAGCAACCAGCACCCTGAGCACTGAGCACCAAGCACCCTGAGTACTGAGCACCCAGCACCCTGAGTACTGAACACCCAGCACCCTGAGCACTGAGCACTGAGCACCCAGCACCCTGAGCACTGAACACTGAGCACCCAGCACCCTGAGCACTGAGCAACCAGCACCCCGAGCACTGAGCACCCAGCACCCTGAGCACCCAGCACCCTGAGCACTGAGCACCCTGAGCACTGAGCACTGAGCACCCAGCACCCTGAGTACTGAGCACTGAGCACCCCGAGTACTGAGCACCCAGCACCCCGAGCACTGAGCACATAGCAACCTGAGTACTGAGAAGAGATCACCCTGAGTACTGAGCACCCAGCTCCCTGAGTACTGAGCCCCCAGCACCCTGAGTACTGAGCACCCAGCACCCTGAGCCCTGAGGACCGAGCACCCTGAGTACTAGGCACCCAGGACCCTGAGTACTGAGCACCCAGCACCCTGAGCACTGAGCACCCAGCAAGCTGAGTACTGAGCACTGAGCACCCTGAGTACTGAGCACCGAGCACCCTGAGCACTGAGCACCCAGCACGCTGAGTACTGAGCTCTGAGCACTCTGAGTACCTAGCACCGAGCACCCTGAGTACTGAGCACCCAGCACTGTGAGCACTGAGCACCCAGCACCCTGAGCACTGAGCACCCAGCACCCCGAGCACTGAGCACCCAGCAACCCGAGCACTGAGCACCCAGCACCCCGAGCACTGAGCACCCAGCACCCTGAGCACTGAGCACTGAGCACCCTAAGTACTGAGCGCTGAGCACCCTGAGTACTGAGCACCCAGCACCCTGAGTACTGAGCACCCAGCGTACTGAGCACCGAGTACCCCGAGCACTGAGCACCCAGCACCCTGAGTACTGAGCACCCAGCACCCCGAGCACTGAGCACCCAGCACCCTGAGTAGTGAGCACCGAGCACCCTGAGTACTGAGCACCCAGCACCCTGAGTACTGAGCACCCAGCGTACTGAGCACCGAGCACCCAGCACCCTGAGTACTGAGCACCCAGCACCCTGAGCACTGAGCACCCAGCACCCTGAGTACTGAGCACTGAGCACCCTGAGTACTGAGCACCGAGCACCCCGAGCACTGAGCACCCAGCACCCCGAGCACCGAGCACCCAGCACCCTGAGCACTGAGCACCCAGCACCCTGAGCACCGAGCACCCAGCACCCTGAGTACTGAGCACCCAGCACCCTGAGCACTGAGCACCCAGCACCCCGAGCACTGAGCACCCAGCACCCCGAGCACTGAGCACCCAGCACCCTGAGCACTGAGAACCCTGAGTACTGAGCACTGAGCACCCAACGTACTGAGCACCGAGCACCCCGAGCACTGAGCACCCAGCACCCGAAGTACTGAGCACCCAGCACCCTGAGTACTAAGCACCGAGCACCCTGAGTACTGAGCACCCAGCACCCTGAGCACTGAGCACCCAGCACCCGAGTACTGATCACGCAGCACCCTGGGTACTGAGCACCCCGCACCATGAGTACTGAGCACCCAGCACCCCGAGTACTGAGCACCCAGCACGCTGAGCACTGAGCACCCAGCACCCTGAGCACTGAGCACCCAGCACCCCGAGCACTGCACACCCAGCACCCTGAGTATTGAGCACCCAGCACCCTGAGCACTGAGCACCCAGCACGCTGAGCATTGAGCACCCAGCACCCTGAGCAATGAGCACCCAGCACCCTGAGTAGTGAGCACCCAACGTACTGAGCACCGAGCACCCCGAGAACTGAGCACCCAGCACCCTGAGTACTGAGCACCGAGCACCCCGAGCACTGCACACCCAGCACCCTGAGTACTGAGCACCCAGCACCCTGAGTACTAAGCACAGAGCACCCTGAGTACTGAGCACCCAGCACCCTGAGTACTGAGCACCCAGCACCCTGAGTACTGTGCAGCGAGCACCCCGACTACTGAGTACCCAGCACCCCGAGCACTGAGCACCCAGCACCCCGAGCACTGAGCACCCAGCACCCTGAGTACTGAGCACCCAGCACCCTGAGTACTGAGCACCCAGCACCTCGAGCACTGAGTACCCAGCACCCTGAGCACTGAGCACCCAGCACCCTGAGCACTGAGCACCCAGCACCCTGAGCACTGAGCACCCAGCACCCTGAGTACTGAGCACTGAGCACCCTGCACCCCGAGCACTGAGCACCCAGCACCCTGAGTACTGAGCACTGAGCACCCAGCAGCCAGAGCACTGAGCACCCAGCACCCTGAGCACTGAGCACCGAGCACCCGAGTACTGAGCACCCAGCACCCTGAGTACTGAGCACCCAGCACCCCGAGCACTAAGCACCCAGCACCCTGAGTACTGAGCACCCAGCATCCTGTGCACTGAGCACAGAGCACCCTGAGCACTGAGCACCCAGCACCCTGAGGACTGAGCACCCAGCACCCCGAGCACTGAGCACCTAGCACCCTGAGCACTGAGCACCCTGAGTACTGAGCACTGAGCACCCTGAGTACTGAGCAATGAGCACCCTGAGTACTGAGCACCAAGCACCCTGAGTACTGAGCACCCAGCAACCTGAGCACTGAGCACCGAGCACCCTGAGCACTGAGCACCCAGCACCCTGAGCACTGAGCACCCAGCACCCTGAGCACTGAGCACCCAGCACCCCGAGCACTGAGCACCCAGCACCCTGAGCACTGAGCACCCTGAGCACTGAGCACCCAGCACCCCGAGTGCTGAGCACTGAGCACCCTGAGCACTGAGCACCCAGCACCCTGAGTACTGAGCACGCAGAACTCCGAGCACTGAGCACCCAGCTCCCCGAGCACTGAGCACCCTGAGCACTGAGCACCCAGCACCCCGAGTGCTGAGCACTGAGCACCCTGAGCACTGAGCACCCAGCACCCCGAGTGCTGAGCACTGAGCACCCTGAGAACTGAGCACCCAGCACCCTGAGCACTGAGCACTGAGCACCCTGAGTACTGAGCACTGAGAACCCTGAGTATTGAGCACCCAGCACCCTGAGTACTGAGCACCCAGGACCCGGAGCAAAGAGCACCCTGAGTACTGAGCACCCAGCACCCTGAGCACTGAGCACCGAGCACCCCGAGCACTGAGCACCCAGCACCCGGAGTACTGAGCACCCAGCACCCTGAGTACTAAGCACCGAGCACCCTGAGTACTGAGCACCCAGTACCCTGAGCACTGAACACACAGCACCCTGAGTACTGAGCACCCCGAGCACTGAGCACCCAGCACCCTGAGAACTGAGGACCCAGCACCCTGAGTACTGAGCACCCAGCACCCTGAGCACTGAGCACCCAGCACCCTGAGTACTGAGCACCCAGCACCCTGAGCACTGAGCACCCAGCACCCTGAATACTGAGCATACAGCACCCCGAGCACTGAGCAGCCAGCACCCTGAGTACTGAGAACTGAGCACCCAGCACCCAGAGCACTGAGCACTCAGCACCCTGTGTACTGAGCACTGAGCACCCAGCACCCTGAGCACTGAGCACCCTGAGTACTGAGCACCCAGCACCCTGAGCACTGAGCACCCAGCACCCCGAGCACTGAGCACCCAGCACCCAGAAAACTGAGCACTGAGCACCCTGAGTACTGAGCACTGAGCACCCTGAGCACTGAGCACCGAGCACCCTGAGTACTGAGCACTGAGCACCCTGAGCACTGAGCACCCAGCACCCTGAGTACTGAGCACCCAGCACCCTGAGCACTGAGGACCGAGCACCCTGAGTACTAAGCACCCAGCACCCTGAGCACTGAGCACCCAGCACGCTGAGTACTGAGCACTGAGCACCCTGAGTACTGAGCACCGAGCACCCAGAGCACTGAGCACCCAGCACGCTGAGTACTGAGCACTGAGCACTCTGAGTACTGAGCACCGAGCACCCTGAGTACTGAGCACCCAGCACTCTGAGCACTGAGCACCCAGCACCCTGAGCACTGAGCACAAAGCAGCCCGAGCACTGAGCACCCAGCACCCCGAGCACTGAGCACCCAGCACCCCGAGCACTGAGCACCCAGCACCCTGAGCACTGAGCACTGAGCACCCTGAGTACTGAGCACTGAGCACCCTGAGTATTGAGCACCCAGCACCCTGAGTACTGAGCACCCAGGACCCGGAGCAAAGATCACCCTGAGTACTGAGCACCCAGCACCCTGAGCACTGAGCACCGAGCACCCCGAGCAATGAGCACCCAGCACCCAGAGTACTGAGCACCCAGCACCCTGAGTACTAAGCACCGAGCACCCTGAGTACTGAGCACCCAGTACCCTGAGCACTGAACACACAGCACCCTGAGTACTGAGCACCCCGAGCACTGAGCACCCAGCACCCTGAGAACTGAGGACCCAGCACCCTGAGTACTGAGCACCCAGCACCCTGAGCACTGAGCACCCAGCACCCTGAGCACTGAGCACCCAGCACCCTGAGCACTGAGCACCCAGCACCCTGAATACTGAGCATCCAGCACCCCGAGCACTGAGCAGCCAGCACCCTGAGTACTGAGAACTGAGCACCCAGCACCCAGAGCACTGAGCACTCAGCACCCTGTGTACTGAGCACTGAGCACCCAGCACCCTGAGCACTGAGCACCCTGAGTACTGAGCACCCAGCACCCTGAGCACTGAGCACCCCGCACCCTGAGCACTGAGCACCCAGCACCCAGAGAACTGAGCACTGAGCACCCTGAGTACTGAGCACTGAGCACCCTGAGCACTGAGCACCGAGCACCCTGAGTACTGAGCACTGAGCACCCTGAGCACTGAGCACCCAGCACCCTGAGTACTGAGCACCCAGCACCCTGAGCACTGAGGACCGAGCACCCTGAGTACTAAGCACCCAGCACCCTGAGTACTGAGCACCCAGCACCCTGAGCACTGAGCACCCAGCACGCTGAGTACTGAGCACTGAGCACCCTGAGTACTGAGCACCGAGCACCCAGAGCACTGAGCACCCAGCACGCTGAGTACTGAGCACTGAGCACTCTGAGTACTGAGCACCGAGCACCCTGAGTACTGAGCACCCAGCACTCTGAGCACTGAGCACCCAGCACCCTGAGCACTGAGCACCCAGCACCCCGAGCACTGAGCACCCAGCACCCCGAGCACTGAGCACCCAGCACCCCGAGCACTGAGCACCCAGCACCCTGAGCACTGAGCACTGAGCACCCTAAGTACTGAGCACTGAGCACCCTGAGTACTGAGCACCCAGCACCCTGAGTACTGAGCACCCAGCGTACTGAGCACCGAGCACCCCGAGCACTGAGCACCCAGCACCCTGAGTACTGAGCACCCAGCACCCCGAGCACTGAGCACCCAGCACCCTGAGTAGTGAGCACCGAGCACCCTGAGTACTGAGCACCCAGCACCCTGAGTACTGAGCACCCAGCGTACTGAGCACCGAGCACCCAGCACCCTGAGTACTGAGCACCCAGCACCCTGAGCACTGAGCACCCAGCACCCTGAGTACTGAGCACTGAGCACCCTGAGTACTGAGCACCGAGCACCCCGAGCACTGAGCACCCAGCACCCCGAGCACCGAGCACCCAGCACCCTGAGCACTGAGCACCCAGCACCCTGAGCACCGAGCACCCAGCACCCTGAGTACTGAACACCCAGCACCCTGAGCACTGAGCACCCAGCACCCTGAGTACTGAGCACTGAGCACCCTGAGTACTAAGCACTGAGCACCCAGCAGCCGGAGTACTGAGCAGTGAGCACCCTGAGTATTGAGCTCCGAGCACCCCGAACACTGAGCACCCAGCACCCCGAGCACCGAGCACGCAGCACCCTGAGCACTGAACACCCAACACCCTGAGCACTGAGCACCCAGCACCCTGAGCACTGAGCACCCAGCACCCTGAGTACTGAGCACCCAACGTACTGAGCACCGAGCACCCTGAGCACTGAGCACCCAGCACCCTGAGTACTGAGCACCCAGGACCCTGTGCAATGAGCACCCTGAGTACTGAGCACCCAGCACCCCGAGCACTGAGCACTCAGCACCCTGTGTACTGAGCACTGAGTACCCAGCACCCCGAGCACTGAGCACCCAGCACCCTGAGCACTGAGCACCCTGAGTACTGAGCACCCAGCACCCTGAGCACTGAGCACCCAGCACCCCGAGCACTGAGCACCCAGCACCCAGAGCACTGAGCACTGAGCACCCTGAGTACTGAGCACTGAGCACCCTGAGCACTGAGCACCCAGCACCATGAGTACTGAGCACCCAGCACCCTGAGCACTGAGCACCCTGAGTACTGAGCACCAAGCACCCTGAGTACTGAGCACCCAGCACCCTGAGCACTGAGCAACCAACACCCTGAGCACTGAGCACCAAGCACCCTGAGTACTGAGCACCCAGCACCCTGAGTTCTGAACACCCAGCACCCTGAGCACTGAGCACTGAGCACCCAGCACCCTGAGCACTGAGCACTGAGCCACCAGCACCCTGAGCACTGAGCAACCAGCACCCCGAGCACTGAGCACCCAGCACCCTGAGCACCCAGCACCCTGAGCACTGAGCACCCTGAGCACTGAGCACTGAGCACCCAGCACCCTGAGTACTGAGCACCCAACACTCTGAGCACTGAGCACCCAGCACGCTGAGTACTGAGCACTGAGCACACAGCACCCTGAGTACTGAGCACGCAGAACTCCGAGCACTGAGCACCCAGCTCCCCGAGCACTGAGCACCCTGAGCACTGAGCACCCAGCACCCCGAGTGCTGAGCACTGAGCACCCTGAGCACTGAGCACCCAGCACCCCGAGTGCTGAGCACTGAGCACCCTGAGAACTGAGCACCCAGCACCCTGAGCACTGAGCACTGAGAACCCTGAGTACTGAGCACCGAGCACCCTGAGTACTGAGCACCCAGCAACCTGAGCCCTGAGCACCCAGCACCCTGAGCACTGAGCACCCAGCACCCCGAGCACTGAGCACCCAGCACCCCGAGCACTGAGCACCCAGCACCCTGAGCACTGAGCACTGAGCACCCTAAGTACTGAGCACTGAGCACCCTGAGTACTGAGCACCCAGCACCCTGAGTACTGAGCACCCAGCGTACTGAGCACCGAGCACCCCGAGCACTGAGCACCCAGCACCCTGAGTACTGAGCACCCAGCGTATTGAGCACCCAGCACCCTGAGTACTGAGCACCCAGCACCCTGAGTAGGGAGCACCGAGCACCCTGAGTACTGAGCACCCAGCACCCTGAGTACTGACCACCCAGCATACTGAGCACCGAGCACCCCGAGAACTGAGCACCCAGCACCCTGAGTACTGAGCACCCAGCACCCCGAGCTCTGAGCACCCAGCACCCTGAGCACTGAGCACCCAGCACCCTGAGCACTGAGCAACCAGCACCCTGAGCACTGAGCACCAAGCACCCTGAGTACTGAGCACTGAGCACCCAGCACCCCGAGCACTGAGCACCCAAGCACCCTGAGTACTGAGCACTGAGCACCCAGCACCCCGAGCACTGAGCACCCAGCACCCTGAGCACTGAGCACCCAGCACCCGAGTACTGATCACCCAGCACCCTGAGTACTGAGCAGCCCGCAACCTGAGTACTGAGCACCCAGCACCCCGAGTACTGAGCACCCAGCACCCTGAGCACTGAGCACCCAGCACCCTGAGCACTGAGCACCCAGCACCGCGAGCACTGCGCACCCAGCACCATGAGTACTGAACACCCAGCACCCTGAGCACTGAGCACCCAGCACCCTGAGCACTGAGCACCCAGTACCCTGAGCACTGAGCACCCAGCACCTTGAGTAGTGAGCACCCAACGTACTGAGCACCGAGCACCCCGAGCACTGAGCACCCAGCACCCTGAGTACTGAGCACCGAGCAACCGGAGCACTGAGCACCCAGCACCCTGAGCACTGATCACTGAGCACCCAGCACCCTGAGCCCTGAGCACTGAGCACCCAGCACCCCGAGCACTGAGCACCCAGCACCCCGAGCACTGAGCACCCAGCACCCTGAGCACTGAGCACCCAGCACCCTGAGAACTGAGCACCCAGCACCCTGAGTACTGAGCACCCAGCACCCTGAGTACTGAGCACCCAGCACCCTGAGTACTGAGCACTCAGCACCCTGAGTACTGAGCACCGAGCACCCCGAGCACTGAGCACCCAGCAACTTGAGCACTGAGCACCCTGAGGACTGAGCACCCAGCACCCTGAGCACTGAGCACCGATCACCCTGAGCACTGAGCACCCAGCACCCCGAGCACTGAGCACCCAGCACCCTGAGTACTGAGCACCCAGCACCCTGAGTACTGAGCACCCTGAGTACTGAGCACTGAGCACCGAGCACCCTGAGTACTGAGCACCCTGAGGACTGAGCACCCAGGACCCTGAGCACTGAGCACTGAGCACCCAGCACCCTGAGTACTGAGCACCCAGCACCCTGAGTACTGAGCACCCAGCGTACTGAGCACCGAGCACCCCGAGCACTGAGCACCCAGCACCCTGAGTACTGAGCACCCAGCACCCCGAGCACTGAGCACCCAGCACCCTGAGGAGTGAGCACCGAGCACCCTGAGTACTGAGCACCCAGCACCCTGAGTACTGAGCACCCAGCGTATTGAGCACCGAGCACCCAGAACCCTGAGTACTGAGCACCCAGCACCCTGAGCACTGAGCACCCAGCACCCTGAGTACTGAGCACTGAGCACCCTGAGTACTGAGCACCGAGCACCCCGAGCACTGAGCACCCAGCACCCCGAGCACCGAGCACCCAGCACCCTGAGCACTGAGCACCCAGCACCCTGAGCACCGAGCACCCAGCACCCTGAGTACTGAGCACCCAGCACCCTGAGCACTGAGCACCCAGCACCCTGAGTACTGAGCACTGAGCACCCTGAGTACTGAGCACCCAGCACCATGAGTACTGAGCACCCAGCACCCTGAGCAATGAGCACCCTGAGTACTGATCACCCAGCACCCAGAGCACTGAGCACTGAGCACCCAGCACCCTGAGCACTGAGCACTGAGCACCCAGCACCCTGAGCACTGAGCAACCATCACCCCGAGCACTGAGCACCCAGCACCCTGAGCACCCAGCACCCTGAGCACTGAGCACTCAGCACCCTGTGTACTGAGCACTGAGTACCCAGCACCCCGAGCACTGAGCACCCAGCACCCTGAGCACTGAGCACCCTGAGTACTGAGCACCCAGCACCCTGAGCACTGAGCACCCAGCACCCCGAGCACTGAGCACCCAGCACCCAGAGCACTGAGCACCCAGCACCCTGAGTACTGAGCACTGAGCACCCTGAGCACTGAGCACCGAGCACCCTGAGTACTGAGCACTGAGCACCCTGAGCACTGAGCACCCAGCACCCTGAGTACTGAGCACCCAGCACCCTGAGCACTGAGGACCGAGCACCCTGAATTCTAAGCACCCAGCACCCTGAGTACTGAGCACCCAGCACCCTGAGCACTGAGCACCCAGCACGCTGAGTACTGAGCACTGAGCACTCTGAGTACTGAGCACCGAGCACCGTGAGTATTGAGAACCCAGCACTCTGAGCACTGAGCACCCAGCACACTGAGCACTGAGCACCCAGCACCCCGAGCACTGAGCACCCAGCACCCCGAGCACTGAGCACCCAGCACCCCGAGCACTGAGCACTGAGCACCCTAAGTAAAGAGCACTGAGCACCCTGAGTACTAAGAAACCAGCACCCTGAGTACTGAGCACCCAGCACCCTGAGTACTGAGCACCCAGCACCCTGAGCACTGAGCACCCAGCACCCTGAGCACTGAGCACCCAGCACCCTGAGCACTGAGCACCCAGCACCCTGAGTACTAAGCACTGAGCACCCAGCAGCCGGAGTACTGAGCAGTGAGCACCCTGAGTATTGAGCTCCGAGCACCCCGAACACTGAGCACCCAGCACCCCGAGCACCGAGCACGCAGCACCCTGAGCACTGAACACCCAACACCCTGAGCACTGAGCACCCAGCACCCTGAGCACTGAGCACCCAGCACCCTGAGTACTGAGCACCCAACGTACTGAGCACCGAGCACCCTGAGCACTGAGCACCCAGCACCCTGAGTACTGAGCACCCAGGACCCTGTGCAATGAGCACCCTGAGTACTGAGCACCCAGCACATTGAGCACTGAGCACCGAGCACCCCGAGCACTGACCACCCAGCACTCTGAGGACTGAGCACCCAGCACCCTGAGTACTGAGCACCCAGCACCCTGAGCACTGAGCACCCAGCACCCTGAGCACTGAGCACCCAGCACCCTGAGCACTGAGCACCCAGCACCCTGAGCACTGAGCACCCAGCACCCTGAGTACTGAGCACTGAGCACCCAGCACCCCGAGCACTGAGCACCCAAGCACCCTGAGTACTGAGCACTGAGCACCCAGCACCCCGAGCACTGAGCACCCAGCACCCTGAGCACTGAGCACCCAGCACCCGAGTACTGATCACCCAGCACCCTGAGTACTGAGCAGCCCGCAACCTGAGTACTGAGCACCCAGCACCCCGAGTACTGAGCACCCAGCACCCTGAGCACTGAGCACCCAGCACCCTGAGCACTGAGCACCCAGCACCGCGAGCACTGCGCACCCAGCACCCTGAGTACTGAACACCCAGCACCCTGAGCACTGAGCACCCAGCACCCTGAGCACTGAGCACCCAGTACCCTGAGCACTGAGCACCCAGCACCCTGAGTAGTGAGCACCCAACGTACTGAGCACCGAGCACCCCGAGCACTGAGCACCCAGCACCCTGAGTACTGAGCACCGAGCAACCGGAGCACTGAGCACCCAGCACCCTGAGCACTGATCACTGAGCACCCAGCACCCTGAGCCCTGAGCACTGAGCACCCAGCACCCCGAGCACTGAGCACCCAGCACCCCGAGCACTGAGCACCCAGCACCCTGAGCACTGAGCACCCAGCACCCTGAGAACTGAGCACCCAGCACCCTGAGTACTGAGCACCCAGCACCCTGAGTACTGAGCACCCAGCACCCTGAGTACTGAGCACTCAGCACCCTGAGTACTGAGCACCGAGCACCCCGAGCACTGAGCACCCAGCAACTTGAGCACTGAGCACCCTGAGGACTGAGCACCCAGCACCCTGAGCACTGAGCACCGATCACCCTGAGCACTGAGCACCCAGCACCCCGAGCACTGAGCACCCAGCACCCTGAGTACTGAGCACCCAGCACCCTGAGTACTGAGCACCCTGAGTACTGAGCACTGAGCACCGAGCACCCTGAGTACTGAGCACCCTGAGGACTGAGCACCCAGGACCCTGAGCACTGAGCACTGAGCACCCAGCACCCTGAGTACTGAGCACCCAGCACCCTGAGTACTGAGCACCCAGCGTACTGAGCACCGAGCACCCCGAGCACTGAGCACCCAGCACCCTGAGTACTGAGCACCCAGCACCCCGAGCACTGAGCACCCAGCACCCTGAGGAGTGAGCACCGAGCACCCTGAGTACTGAGCACCCAGCACCCTGAGTACTGAGCACCCAGCGTATTGAGCACCGAGCACCCAGAACCCTGAGTACTGAGCACCCAGCACCCTGAGCACTGAGCACCCAGCACCCTGAGTACTGAGCACTGAGCACCCTGAGTACTGAGCACCGAGCACCCCGAGCACTGAGCACCCAGCACCCCGAGCACCGAGCACCCAGCACCCTGAGCACTGAGCACCCAGCACCCTGAGCACCGAGCACCCAGCACCCTGAGTACTGAGCACCCAGCACCCTGAGCACTGAGCACCCAGCACCCTGAGTACTGAGCACTGAGCACCCTGAGTACTGAGCACCCAGCTCCATGAGTACTGAGCACCCAGCACCCTGAGCAATGAGCACCCTGAGTACTGATCACCCAGCACCCAGAGCACTGAGCACTGAGCACCCAGCACCCTGAGCACTGAGCACTGAGCACCCAGCACCCTGAGCACTGAGCAACCATCACCCCGAGCACTGAGCACCCAGCACCCTGAGCACCCAGCACCCTGAGCACTGAGCACTCAGCACCCTGTGTACTGAGCACTGAGTACCCAGCACCCCGAGCACTGAGCACCCAGCACCCTGAGCACTGAGCACCCTGAGTACTGAGCACCCAGCACCCTGAGCACTGAGCACCCAGCACCCCGAGCACTGAGCACCCAGCACCCAGAGCACTGAGCACCCAGCACCCTGAGTACTGAGCACTGAGCACCCTGAGCACTGAGCACCGAGCACCCTGAGTACTGAGCACTGAGCACCCTGAGCACTGAGCACCCAGCACCCTGAGTACTGAGCACCCAGCACCCTGAGCACTGAGGACCGAGCACCCTGAATACTAAGCACCCAGCACCCTGAGTACTGAGCACCCAGCACCCTGAGCACTGAGCACCCAGCACGCTGAGTACTGAGCACTGAGCACTCTGAGTACTGAGCACCGAGCACCGTGAGTATTGAGAACCCAGCACTCTGAGCACTGAGCACCCAGCACCCTGAGCACTGAGCACCCAGCACCCCGAGCACTGAGCACCCAGCACCCCGAGCACTGAGCACCCAGCACCCCGAGCACTGAGCACTGAGCACCCTAAGTACTGAGCACCCTGAGTACTAAGAACCCAGCACCCTGAGTACTGAGCACCCAGCACCCCGAGCACCGAGCACGCAGCACCCTGAGCACTGAACACCCAACACCCTGAGCACTGAGCACCCAGCACCCTGAGCACTGAGCACCCAGCACCCTGAGTACTGAGCACCCAACGTACTGAGCACCGAGCACCCTGAGCACTGAGCACCCACCACCCTGAGTACTGAGCACCCAGGACCCTGTGCAATGAGCACCCTGAGTACTGAGCACCCAGCACATTGAGCACTGAGCACTGAGCACCCCGAGCACTGACCACCCAGCACTCTGAGCACTGAGCAACCAGCACCCTGAGTACTGAGAACCCAGCACCCTGAGCACTGAGCACCCAGCACCCTGAGCACTGAGCACCCAGCACCCTGAGCACTGAGCACCCAGCACCCTGAGTACTAAGCACTGAGCACCCAGCACCCCGAGCACTGAGCAACCAAGCACCCTGAGTACTGAGCACTGAGCACCCAGCACCCCGAGAACTGAGCACCCAGCACCCTGAGCACTGAGCACCCAGCACCCGAGTACTGATCACCCAGCACCCTGAGTACTGAGCAGCCCGCAACCTGAGTACTGAGCACCCAGCACCCCGAGTACTGAGCACCCAGCACCCTGAGCACTGAGCACCCAGCACCCTGAGCACTGAGCACCCAGCACCGCGAGCACTGCGCAAGCAGCACCCTGAGTACTGAACACCCAGCACCCTGAGCACTGAGCACCCAGCACCCTGAGCACTGAGCACCCAGTACCCTGAGCACTGAGCACCCAGCACCCTGAGTAGTGAGCACCCAACATACTGAGCACCGAGCACCCCGAGCACTGAGCACCCAGCACCCTGAGTACTGAGCACCGAGCAACGGGAGCACTGAGCACCCAGCACCCTGAGCACTGATCACTGAGCACCCAGCACCCTGAGCCCTGAGCACTGAGCACCCAGCACCCCGAGCACTGAGCACCCAGCACCCCGAGCACTGAGCACCCAGCACCATGAGCACTGAGCACCCAGCACCCTGAGCACTGAGCACCCAGCATCCTGAGTACTGAGCACCCAGCACCCTGAGTACTGAGCACCCAGCACCCTGAGTACTGAGCACTCAGCACCCTGAGTACTGAGCACCGAGCACCCCGAGCACTGAGCACCCAGCACCTTGAGCACTGAGCACCCTGAGGACTGAGCATCCAGCACCCTGAGCACTGAGCACCGATCACCCTGAGCACTGAGCACCCAGCACCCCGAGCACTGAGCACCCAGCACCCTGAGTACTGAGCACCCAGCACCCTGAGTACTGAGCACCCAGCACCCTGAGTACTGAGCACCCAGCACCCCAAGCACTGAGCACCCAGCACCCTGAGTACTGAACACCCTGAGTACTGAGCACTGAGCACCGAGCACACTGAGTACTGAGCACCCTGAGGACTGAGCACCCAGCACCCTGAGCACTGAGCACTGAGCACCCAGCACCCTGAGTACTGAGCACCCAGCACCCTGAGCACTGAGCACCCAGCACCTTGAGTACTGAGCACCCAGCACCCTGAGTACTGAACACCGAGAACCCTGAGTACTGAGTACCCAGCACCCTGAGTACTGAGCACCCAGCACCCTGAGCACTGAGCAATCAGCACCCTGAGCACTGAGCACCAAGCACCCTGAGTACTGAGCACCCAGCACCCTGAGTACTGAACACCCAGCACCCTGAGCACTGAGCACTGAGCACCCAGCACCCTGAGCACTGAACACTGAGCACCCAGCACCCTGAGCACTGAGCAACCAGCACCCCGAGCACTGAGCACCCAGCACCCTGAGCACCCAGCACCCTGAGCACTGAGCACCCTGAGCACTGAGCACTGAGCACCCAGCACCCTGAGTATTGAGCACTGAGCACCCCGAGTACTGAGCACCCAGCACCCCGAGCACTGAGCACATAGCAACCTGAGTACTGAGAAGATATCACCCTGAGTACTGAGCACCCAGCTCCTTGAGTACTGAGCCCCCAGCACCCTGAGTACTGAGTACCCAGCACCCCGAGCACTGAGCACCCAGCACCCCGAGAATGAGCACCCAACACCCTGAGTACTGAGAACCGAGCACCCTGAGTACTGAGCACCCAGCACCCTGAGTACTGAGCCCCCAGCACCCTGAGTACTGAGCACCCAGCACCCCGAGCACTGAGCATCCAGTACCCCGAGAATGAGCACCCAGCACCCTGAGTACTGAGCACCCAGCACCCTGAGTACTGAGCACTAAGCACCCAGAGCACGGAGCACCCAGGACCCCGAGCACTGAGTACTGAGCACTGAGCACCCTGAGTACTGAGCACCCAGCACCCCGATCACTGAGCACCCAGCACCCTGAGCACTGAGCACCCAGCACCCTGAGCACTGAGCACCCAGCACCCTGAGTACTGAGCACCCAGCACGCTGAGTACTGAGCACCCAGCACCCCGAGCACTGAGCACCCAGCACCCTGAGTACTGAGCACTGAGCACCCAGCACCCCGAGCACTGAGCACCCAGCACCCTGTGTACTGAGCACTGAGCACCCTGAGTACTAAGCACCCAGCACCCTGAGTACTGAGCACCCAGCACCCCGAGTACTGAGCACTGAGCACCCTGAGAACTGAGCACCCAGCACCCTGAGCACTGAGCACTGAGAACCCTGAGTACTGAGCACCGAGTACCCTGAGTACTGAGCACCCAGCACCCTGAGCACCGAGCACGGAGCACCCCGAGGACTGAGCACACAGCACCCTGAGCACTGAGCAACCAGCACCTTGAGTACTACGCAACCAGAACCCTGAGCACTGAGCACACAGCACCCCGAGCACTGAGCACCCAGCACCCCGAGCACTGAGCACCCAGCACCCTGAGTACTGAGCACCCAACACCCAGAGTACTGAGCACCCAGCACCCTGAGCACTGAGCACCCAGCACCCTGAGTACTGAGCACCCAGCACCCTGAGTACTGAGCACCCAGCACCCTGAGTACTGAGCACCCAGCACCCTGAGCACTGAGCACTGAGCACCCAACACCCTGAGCACTGAGCACTGAGCACCCATCACCCCGAGCACTGAGCAATCAGCACCCCATGCACTGAGCACCCAGCAGCCGGAGTACTGAGCAGTGAGCACCCTGAGTATTGAGCTCCGAGCACCCCGAGCACTGAGCACCCAGCACCCCGAGCACCGAGCACCCAGCACCCTGAGCACTGAACACCCAGCACCCTGAGCACTGAGCACCCAGCACCCTGAGCACTGAGCACCCAGCACCCTGAGTACTGAGCACCCAACGTACTGAGCACCGAGCACCCTGAGCACTGAGCACCCACCACCCTGAGTACTGAGCACCCAGGAATCTGTGCAATGAGCACCCTGAGTACTGAGCACCCAGCACATTGAGCACTGAGCACTGAGCACCCCGAGCACTGACCACCCAGCACTCTTAGCACTGAACACCCAGCACCCTGAGTACTGAGCACCCAGCACCCTGAGCACTGAGCAGCCAGCACCCTGAGCACTGAGCACCCAGCACCCTGAGCACTGAGCTCCCAGCACCCTGAGTACGAAGCACTGAGCACCCAGCACCCCGAGCACTGAGCACCAAAGCACCCTGAGTACTGAGCACTGAGCACCCAGCACCCCGAGCACTGAGCACCCAGCACCCTGAGCACTGAGCACCCAGCACCCGAGTACTGATCACCCAGCACCCTGAGTACTGAGCAGCACGCAACCTGAGTACTGAGCACCCAGCACCCCGAGTACTGAGCATCCAGCACCCTGAGCACTGAGCACCCAGCACCCTGAGCACTGAGCACCCAGCACCGCGAGCACTGCGCACCCAGCACCCTGAGTACTGAACACCCAGCACCCTGAGCACTGAGCACCTTGCACCCTGAGCACTGAGCACCCAGTACCCTGAGCACTGAGCACCCAGCACCCTGAGTAGTGAGCACCCAACATACTGAGCACCGAGCACCCCGAGCACTGAGCACCCAGCACCCTGAGTACTGAGCATCGAGCAACCGGAGCACTGAGCACCCAGCACCCTGAGCACTGATCACTGAGTACCCAGCACCCTGAGCCCTGAGCACTGAGCACCCAGCACCCCGAGCACTGAGCACCCAGCACCCCGAGCACTGAGCACCCAGCACCCTGAGCACTGAGCACCCAGCACCCTGAGCACTGAGCACCCAGCACACTGAGTACTGAGCACCCAGCACCCTGAGTACTGAGCACCCAGCACCCTGAGTACTGAGCACCGAGCACCCCGAGCACTGAGCACCCAGCACCTTGAGCACTGAGCACCCTGAGGACTGAGCATCCAGCACCCTGAGCACTGAGCACCCAGCACCCTGAGTACTGAGCACCCAGCACCCTGAGTACTGAGCACCCAGCACCCTGAGTACTGAGCACCCAGCACCCCAAGCACTGAGCACCCAGCACCCTGAGTACTGAACACCCTGAGTACTGAGCACTGAGCACCGAGCACCCTGAGTACTGAGCACCCTGAGGACTGAGCACCCAGCACCCTGCTCACTGAGCACTGAGCACCCAGCACCCTGAGTACTGAGCACCCAGCACCCTGAGCACTGAGCACCCAGCACCTTGAGTACTGAGCACCCAGCACCCTGAGTACTGAACACCGAGCACCCTGAGTACTGAGTACCCAGCACCCTGAGTACTGAGCACCCAGCACCCTGAGCACTGAGCAACCAGCACCCTGAGCACTGAGCACCAAGCACCCTGAGTACTGAGCACCCAGCACCCTGAGTACTGAACACCCAGCACCCTGAGCACTGAGCACTGAGCACCCAGCACCCTGAGCACTGAACACTGAGCACCCAGCACCCTGAGCACTGAGCAACCAGCACCCCGAGCACTGAGCACCCAGCACCCTGAGCACCCAGCACCCTGAGCACTGAGCACCCTGAGCACTGAGCACTGAGCACCCAGCACCCTGAGTACTGAGCACCCAACACTCTGAGCACTGAGCACCCAGCACGCTGAGTACTGAGCACTGAGCACACAGCCCCCTGAGTACTGAGCACGCAGAACTCCGAGCACTGAGCACCCAGCTCCCCGAGCACTGAGCACTGAGCACCCTGAGCACTGAGCACCCAGCACCCCGAGCACTGAGCACCCAGCACCCTGAGTACTGAGCACCCAACACCCAGAGTACTGAGCACGCAGCACCCTGAGCACTGAGCACCCAGCACCCTGAGTACTGAGCACCCAGCACCTTGAGTACTGAGCACACAGCACCCTGAGCACTGAGCACTGAGCACCCAACACCCTGAGCACTGAGCACTGAGCACCGAGCACCCCGAGCACTGAGCACCCAGCACCCCGAGCACTGAGCACCTAGCACCCTGAGTACTGAGCACCCAGCACCCTGAGCACTGAGCACCCAGCCCCCTGAGTACTGAGCACCCAGCACCATGAGTACTGAGCACCCAGCACCCTGAGTACTGAGCACTCAGCACCCTGAGTACTGAGCACCGAGCACCCCGAGCACTGAGCACCCAGCACCCTGAGCACTGAGCACCCTGAGGACTGAGCACCCAGCACCCTGAGCACTGAGCACCCAGCACCCTGAGTACTGAGCACCGATCACCCTGAGCACTGAGCACCCAGGACCCCGAGCACTGAGCACCCAGCACCCTGAGTACAGAGCACCCAGCACCCCGAGTACTGAGCACCCAGCACCCCGAGCACTGAGCACCCAGCACCCTGAGTACTGAGCACACTGAGTACTGAGCACCGATCACCCTGAGCACTGAGCACCCAGCACCCTGAGTACTGAGCACCCAGCACACTGAGCACTGAGCACCCAGCACCCTGAGCACTGAGCACCCAGCACAGTGAGTACTGAGCACCCAGCACCCTGAGTACTGAGTACCCAGCACCCTGAGCACTGAGCACCCAGCACCCTGAGTACTGAGCACCCAGCACCACCCTCAGCACTGAGCACCCAGCACCCCGAGCACTGAGCACCCAGCACCCTGAGCACTGAGCACCCAGCACCCCGAGTACTGAGCACCCAGCACACCGAGTACTGAGCACCGAGCACCCCGAGCACTGAACACCCAGCACCCCGAGCACTGAGCACCCAGCACCCTGAGTACTGAGCACACTGAGTACTGAGCACCGATCACCCTGAGCATTGAGCACCCAGCACCCTGAGTACTGAGCACCCAGCACCAGGAGCACTGAGCACCCAGCACCCTGAGCACTGAGCACTTAGCACAGTGAGTACTGAGCACCCAGCACCCTGAGTACTGAGTACCCAGCACCCTGAGCACTGAGCACCCAGCACCCTGAGTACTGAGCACCGAGCACCCTGAGTACTGAGCACCCAGCACCCTTAGTACTGAGCACCAAGCACCCTGAGCACTGAGCACCCAGCACCCTGAGTACTGAGCACCCAGCACCACCCTCAGCACTGAGCACCCAGCACCCCGAGCACTGAGCACCCAGCACCCTGAGCACTGAGCACCCAGCACCCCGAGTACTGAGCACCCAGCACACCGAGTACTGAGCACCGAGCACCCCGAGCACTGAGCACCCAGCACCCTGAGTACTGAGCACTGAGCACCCCGAGTACTGAGGACCCAGCACCCCGAGCACTGAGCACCCAGCAACCTGAGTACTGAGAAGAGATCACCCTGAGTACTGAGCACCCAGCTCCCTGAGTACTGAGCCCCCAGCACCCTGAGTACTGAGCACCCAGCACCCCGAGCACTGAGCACCCAGCACCCCGAGAATGAGCACCCAACACCCTGAGTACTGAGAACCGAGCACCCTGAGTACTGAGCACCCAGCACCCTGAGTACTCAGCCCCCAGCACCCTGAGTACTGAGCACCCAGCACCCCGAGCACTGAGCACCCAGTACCCCGAGAATGAGCACCCAGCACCCTGAGTACTGAGCACCCAGCACCCTGAGTACTGAGCACTAAGAACCCAGAGCACTGAGCACCCAGCACCAGGAGCACGGAGCACCCAGGACCCCGAGCACTAGAGTACTGAGCACTGAGCACCCTGAGTACTGAGCACCCAGCACCCCGATCACTGAGCACCCAGCACCCTGAGCACTGAGCACCCAGCACCCTGAGCACTGAGCACCCAGCACCCTGAGTACTGAGCACCCAGCACGCTGAGTACTGAGCACCCAGCACCCCGAGCACTGAGCACCCAGCACCCTGAGTACTGAGCACTGAGCACCCAGCACCCCGAGCACTGAGCACCCAGCACCCTGTGTACTGAGCACTGAGCACCCTGAGTACTAAGCACCCAGCACCCTGAGTACTGGGCACCCAGCACCCCGAGTACTGAGCACTGAGCACCCTGAGGACTGCGCACCCAGCACCCTGAGCACTGAGCACACAGCACCCTGAGACTGAGCACCCAGGACCCCGAGCACTGAGCACCCAGCACCCTGAGTACAGAGCACCCAGCACCCCGAGTACTGAGCCCCCAGCACCCAGAGTACTGAGCACCCAGCACCCCGAGCACTGAGCACCCAGCACCCCGAGAATGAGCACCCAGCACCGTGAGTACTGAGCACCCAGCACCCTGAGTACTGAGCACTATGCACCCAGAGCACTGAGCGCCCAGCACCACGAGCACGGAGCACCCAGGACACCGAGCACTGAGTACTGAGCACCCAGCACCCTGAGTACTGAGCACCGAGCTCCCCGAGCACCCAGCACCATGAGCACTGAGCACCCAGCACCCTGAGTACCTAGCACGGAGCACGCTGAGTACTGAGCACCCAGCACCCTGAGTACTGAGCACTGAGCACCCAGCACCCTGAGTACTGAGCACTGAGCACCCAGCACCCCGAGCACTGAGCAGCCAGCACCCTGAGTACTGAGCACCGAGCACCCCGAGCACTGAGTACCCAGCACCCCGAGCACTGAGCACCCAGCACCCTGTGTACTGAGCACCCAGCACCCTGAGTACTGAGCACTGAGCACAAAGCACCCGGAGTACTGAGCACCCAGCACCCTGAGTACTGAGCACCCAGGACCCTGAGCACTGAGCACCGAGCACCCTGATCACTGAGCACCCAGCACCCTGAGCACTGAGCACCCAGCACCCTGAGAACTGAGCACCCAGCACCCTGAGAACTGAGCACACAGCACCTTGAGTACTGAGCACCGAGCACCCCGAGCACTGAGCACCCAGCACCCTGAGAACTGAGCACCCAGCACCTTGAGTAATGAGCACCGAGCACCCCGAGCACTGAGCACCCAGCACCCCGAGAATGAGCACCCAGCACCCTGAGTACTGAGCACCCAGCCCCCTGAGTACTGAGCACTAAGCACCCAGAGCACTGAGTACCCAGCACCCTGAGAATGCGCAACCAGCACCCAGATTACTGAGCACCCAGCACCCCGAGCACTGAGCACCCAGCGCCCAGAGCACTGAGCACCCAGCACCCCGAGCACTGAACACTGAGCACCCTGAGCACTGAGCACCCAGCACCCCGAGTACTGAGCACTGAGCACCCTGAGTACTGAGCACCAAGCACTCCGAGTACTGAGCACTGAGCACCCTGGGTACTGAGCACCCAGCACCCTGAGCACTGAGCACCCAGCACCCTGAGTACTGAGCACTGAGAACCCTGAGTACTGAGCACCGAGCACCCTGAGTACTGAGCACCCAGCACCCTGATCACTGAGCACGGAGCACCCCGAGGACTGAGTACCCAGCACCCTGAGCACTGAGCACCCAGCACCTTGAGTACTGAGCACCGAGCACCCCGAGCACTGAGCACCCAGCACCCTGAGTACTGAGCACCCAGCACCCTGAGCACTGAGCACCCAGCACCCTGAGCACAGAGCACGCAGCACCCCGAGCACTGAGCACCCAGCACCCTGAGTACTGAGCACAGAGCACCCTGAGCACTGAGCACCCAGCACCCTGAGTACTGAGCACCCAGCACCCTGAGTACTGAGCAACCAGCACCCTGAGCACTGAGCACTGAGCACCCAGCACCCTGAGCACTGAGCACCCAGCACCCTGAGCATTGAGCACCCAGCACCCTGAGTACTGAGCACCCAGCACCCTGAGTACTGAGCACCCAGCACCCTGAGTACTAAGCACTCAGCACCCTGAGTACTGAGCACCGAGCACCCCGAGCACTGAGCACCCAGCACCCTGAGCACCGAGCACCCTGAGTACTGAGCACCCAGCACCCTGAGCACTGAGCACCGATCACCCTGAGCACTGAGCACCCAGCACCCCGAGCACTGAGCACCCAGCACCCTGAGTACTGAGCACCCAGCACCCAGAGTACTGAGCACCCAGCACCCTGAGTACTGAGCACTGAGCACCCCGAGTACTGAGCACCCAGCACCCCGAGCACTGAGCACCCAGCACCCTGAGCACTGAGCACCCTGAGCACTGAGCACCCTGAGCACTGAGCACTGAGCACCCAGCACCCTGAGTACTGAGCACCCAACACTCTGAGCACTGAGCACCCAGCACGCTGAGTACTGAGCACTGAGCACACAGCACCCTGAGTACTGAGCAACCAGCACCTCGAGCACTGAGCACCCAGCGCCCCGAGCACTGAGCACCCAGCACCCCGAGAACTGAGCACTGTGCACACTGAGCACTGAGCACCCAGCACCCCGAGTACTGAGCACTGAGCACCCTGAGTACTGAGCACCCAGCACCCCGAGTACTGAGCACTGAGCACCCTGAGCACTGAGAACCCGGAGTACTGAGCACCGAGCAACCTGAGTACTGAACACCCAGCACCCTGAGCACTGAGCACGGAGCACCCCGAGGAGTGAGCACCCAGCACCCTGAGCACTGAGCACCCAGCACCTTGTGTACTGAGCACCGAGCACCCCGAGCACTGAGCACCCAGCACGCTGAATATTGAGCACCCAGCACCCTGAGCACTGAGCACCCAGCACCCCGAGCACTGAGCACCCAGCACCCCGAGCACTGAGCACCCAGCACATTGAGTACTGAGCACCCAACACCCAGAGTCCTGAGCACCCAGCACCCTGAGCACTGATCACCCAGCACCCTGAGTACTGAGCACCCAGCACCCTGAGTACTGAGCACCCAGCACCCTGAGCACTGAGCACTGAGCACCCAACACCCTGAGCACTGAGCACTGAGCACCCAGCACCCCGAGCACTGAGCACCCAGCACCCCGCGCACTGAGCACCCAGCACCCTGAGCACTGAGCACCCAGCACCCTGAGTACTGAGCACCCAGCACCATGAGAACTGAGCACCCAGCACCCTGAGTACTGAGCACTCAGCACCCTGAGTACTGAGCACCGAGCACCCCGAGCACTGAGCACCCAGCACCCTGAGCACTGAGCACCCGGAGGACTGAGCACCCAGCACCCTGAGCACTGAGCACCGATCACCCTGAGCACTGAGCACCCAGCACCCCGAGCACTGAGCACCCAGCACCCTGAGTACTGAGCACCCAGCACCCCGAGTACTGAGCACCCAGCACCCTGAGTACTGAGCACCCAGCACCCCGAGCACTGAGCACCCAGCACCCTGAGTACTGAGCACCCTGAGTACTGAGCACTGAGCATCGAGCACCCTGAGTACTGAGCACCCTGAGGACTGAGCACCCATCACCCTGAGCACTGAGCACCCAGCACCCTTTGTACTGAGCACTGATCACCCTGAGCACTGAGCACCCAGCACCCCGAGCACTGAGCACCCAGAACCCTGAGTACTGAGCACCCAGCACCCTGAGCACTGAGCACAGAGCACCCTGAGTACTGAACACCCAGCACCCTGAGCACTGAGCACTGAGCACTGAGCACCCAGCACCCTGAGCACTGAGCACTGCGCACCCAGCACCCCGAGCACTGAGCAGCCTGCACCCTGAGCACCCAGCACCCTGAGCACTGAGCACCCTGAGAACTGAGCTCCCTGAGCACTGAGCACTGAGCACCCAGCACCCTGTGTACTGAGCACCCAACACTCTGAGCACTGAGCACCCAGCACGCTGAGTACTGAGCACTGAGCACACAGCACCCTGAGTACTGAGCAACCAGCACCTCGAGCACTGAGCACCCACCGCCCCGAGCACTGAGCACCCAGCACCCCGAGCACTGAGCACTGAGCACACTGAGCACTGAGCACCCAGCACCCCGAGTACTGAGCACTGAGCACCCTGAGTACTGAGCACCCAGCACCCCGAGTACTGCGCACTGAGCACCCTGAGTACTGAGCACCCAGCACCCTGAGCACTGAGAACCCTGAGTACTGAGCACCGAGCACCCTGAGTACTGAGCACCCAGCACCCTGAGCACTGAGCACGGAGCACCCCGAGGACTGAGCACCCAGCAACCTGAGCACTGAGCACCCAGCACCTTGAGTACTGAGCACCGAGCACCCCGAGAACTGAGCACCCAGCACGCTGAATACTGAGCACCCAGCACCCTGAGCACTGAGCACCAAGCACCCCGAGCACTGAGCACCCAGCACCCCGAGCACTGAGCACCCAGCACCCTGAGTACTGAGCACCCAACACCCAGAGTCCTGAGCACCCAGCACCCTGAGCACTGAGCACCCAGCACCCTGAGTACTGAGCACCCAGCACCCTGAGTACTGAGCACCCAGCACCCTGAGCACTGAGCACTGAGCACAGAACACCCTGAGCACTGAGCACTGAGCACCCAGCACCCCGAGCACTGAGCACCCAGCACCCCGCGCACTGAGCACCCAGCACCCTGAGCACTGAGCACCCTGAGGACTGAGTACCCAGCATCCTGAGCACTGAGCACCCAGCACCCTGAGTACTGAGCACCCAGCACCCTGAGCACTGAGCACCCAGGACCCCGAGCACTGAGCACCCAGCACCCTGAGCACTGAGCACCCAGCACCCTGAGTACTGAGCACCCAGCACCCTGAGCACTGAGCACCAATCACCCTGAGCACTGAGCACCCAGCACCCTGAGTACTGAGCACCCAGCACCCTGAGTACTGAGTACCCAGCACCCTGAGCACTGAGCACCCAGCACCCTGAGTACTGAGCACCGAGCACCCTGAATACTTAGTACCCAGGAACCTTAGTACTGAGCACCCAGCACCCTGAGCACTGAGCACCCAGCACCCTGAGTACTGAGCACCCAGCACCACCTTCAGCACTGAGCACCCAGCACCCCGAGCACTGAGCACCCAGCACCCTGAGTACTGAGCACCCAGCACCCTGAGTACTGAGCACTGAGCACCCTGAGTACTGAGCACCCAGCACCCTGAGCACTGAGAACGGAGCACCCCGAGGACTGGGCACCCAGCACCCTGAGCACTGAGCACCCAGCACCTTGAGTACTGAGCACCGAGCACCCCGAGAACTGAGCACCCAGCACGCTGAATACTGATCACCCAGCACCCTGAGCACTGAGCACCCAGCACCCCGAGCACTGAGCACGGAGCACCCCGAGGAGTGAGCACCCAGCACCCTGAGCACTGAGCACCCTGAGGACTGAGTACCCAGCACCCTGAGCACTGAGCACCCAGCACCCTGAGTACTGAGCACGCAGCACCCTGAGCACTGAGCACCCAGGACCCGGAGCACTGAGCACCCAGCACCCTGAGCACTGAGCACCCAGCACCCTGAGTACTGAGCACCCAGCACCCTGAGCACTGAGCACCAAGCACCCTGAGCACTGAGCACCCAGCACCCTGAGTACTGAGCACCCAGCACCCTGAGTACTGAGTACCCAGCACCCTGAGCACTGAGCACCCAGCACCCTGAGTACTGAGCACCGAGCACCCTGAATACTTAGTACCCAGGAACCTTAGTACTGAGCACCCAGCACCCTGAGCACTGAGCACCCAGCACCTTAGTACTGAGCACCCAGCACCACCCTCAGCACTGAGCACCCAGCACCCCGAGCACTGAGCAACCAGCACCCTGAGTACTGAGCACCCAGCACCCTGAGTACTGAGCACTGAGCACCCTGAGTACTGAGCACCCAGCACCCTGAGCACTGAGAACGGAGCACCCCGAGGACTGGGCACCCAGCACCCTGAGCACTGAGCACCCAGCACCTTGAGTACTGAGCACCGAGCACCCCGAGAACTGAGCACCCAGCACGCTGAATACTGATCACCCAGCACCCTGAGCACTGAGCACCCAGCACCCCGAGCACTGAGCACCCAGCACCCCGAGCACTGAGCACGGAGCACCCCGAGGAGTGAGCACCCAGCACCCTGAGCACTGAGCACCCAGCACCTTGAGTACTGAGCACCGAGCACCCCGAGCACTGAGCACCCAGCACGCTGAATACTGAGCACCCAGCACCCTGAGCACTGAGCACCCAGCACCCCGAGCACTGAGCACCCAGCACCCCGAGCACTGAGCACCCAGCACCCTGAGTACTGAGCAACCAGCACCTCGAGCACTGAGCACCCACCGCCCCGAGCACTGAGCACCCAGCACCCCGAGCACTGAGCACTGAGCACACTGAGCACTGAGCACCCAGCACCCCGAGTACTGAGCACTGAGCACCCTGAGTACTGAGCACCCAGCACCCCGAGTACTGCGCACTGAGCACCCTGAGTACTGAGCACCCAGCACCCTGAGCACTGAGAACCCTGAGTACTGAGCACCGAGCACCCTGAGTACTGAGCACCCAGCAACCTGAGCACTGAGCACGGAGCACCCCGAGGACTGAGCACCCAGCAACCTGAGCACTGAGCACCCAGCACCTTGAGTACTGAGCACCGAGCACCCGGAGAACTGAGCACCCAGCACGCTGAATACTGAGCACCCAGCACCCTGAGCACTGAGCACCAAGCACCCCGAGCACTGAGCACCCAGCACCCCGAGCACTGAGCACCCAGCACCCTGAGTACTGAGCACCCAACACCCAGAGTCCTGAGCACCCAGCACCCTGAGCACTGAGCACCCAGCACCCTGAGTACTGAGCACCCAGCACCCTGAGTACTGAGCACCCAGCACCCTGAGCACTGAGCACTGAGCACAGAACACCCTGAGCACTGAGCACTGAGCACCCAGCACCCCGAGCACTGAGCACCCAGCACCCCGCGCACTGAGCACCCAGCACCCTGAGCACTGAGCACCCTGAGGACTGAGTACCCAGCATCCTGAGCACTGAGCACCCAGCACCCTGAGTACTGAGCACCCAGCACCCTGAGCACTGAGCACCCAGGACCCCGAGCACTGAGCACCCAGCACCCTGAGCACTGAGCACCCAGCACCCTGAGTACTGAGCACCCAGCACCCTGAGCACTGAGCACCAATCACCCTGAGCACTGAGCACCCAGCACCCTGAGTACTGAGCACCCAGCACCCTGAGTACTGAGTACCCAGCACCCTGAGCACTGAGCACCCAGCACCCTGAGTACTGAGCACCGAGCACCCTGAATACTTAGTACCCAGGAACCTTAGTACTGAGCACCCAGCACCCTGAGCACTGAGCACCCAGCACCCTGAGTACTGAACACCCAGCACCACCTTCAGCACTGAGCACCCAGCACCCCGAGCACTGAGCACCCAGCACCCTGAGTACTGAGCACCCAGCACCCTGAGTACTGAGCACTGAGCACCCTGAGTACTGAGCACCCAACACCCTGAGCACTGAGAACGGAGCACCCCGAGGACTGGGCACCCAGCACCCTGAGCACTGAGCACCCAGCACCTTGAGTACTGAGCACCGAGCACCCCGAGAACTGAGCACCCAGCACGCTGAATACTGATCACCCAGCACCCTGAGCACTGAGCACCCAGCACCCCGAGCACTGAGCACGGAGCACCCCGAGGAGTGAGCACCCAGCACCCTGAGCACTGAGCACCCTGAGGACTGAGTACCCAGCACCCTGAGCACTGAGCACCCAGCACCCTGAGTACTGAGCACCCAGCACCCTGAGCACTGAGCACCCAGGACCCGGAGCACTGAGCACCCAGCACCCTGAGCACTGAGCACCCAGCACCCTGAGTACTGAGTACCCAGCACCCTGAGCACTGAGCACCCAGCACCCTGAGTACTGAGCACCGAGCACCCTGAATACTTAGTACCCAGGAACCTTAGTACTGAGCACCCAGCACCCTGAGCACTGAGCACCCAGCACCTTAGTACTGAGCACCCAGCACCACCCTCAGCACTGAGCACCCAGCACCCCGAGCACTGAGCAACCAGCACCCTGAGTACTGAGCACCCAGCACCCTGAGTACTGAGCACTGAGCACCCTGAGTACTGAGCACCCAGCACCCTGAGCACTGAGAACGGAGCACCCCGAGGACTGGGCACCCAGCACCCTGAGCACTGAGCACCCAGCACCTTGAGTACTGAGCACCGAGCACCCCGAGAACTGAGCACCCAGCACGCTGAATACTGATCACCCAGCACCCTGAGCACTGAGCACCCAGCACCCCGAGCACTGAGCACCCAGCACCCCGAGCACTGAGCACGGAGCACCCCGAGGAGTGAGCACCCAGCACCCTGAGCACTGAGCACCCAGCACCTTGAGTACTGAGCACCGAGCACCCCGAGCACTGAGCACCCAGCACGCTGAATACTGAGCACCCAGCACCCTGAGCACTGAGCACCCAGCACCCCGAGCACTGAGCACCCAGCACCCCGAGCACTGAGCACCCAGCACCCTGAGTACTGAGCAACCAGCACCTCGAGCACTGAGCACCCACCGCCCCGAGCACTGAGCACCCAGCACCCCGAGCACTGAGCACTGAGCACACTGAGCACTGAGCACCCAGCACCCCGAGTACTGAGCACTGAGCACCCTGAGTACTGAGCACCCTGCACCCCGAGTACTGCGCACTGAGCACCCTGAGTACTGAGCACCCAGCACCCTGAGCACTGAGAACCCTGAGTACTGAGCACCGAGCACCCTGAGTACTGAGCACCCAGCACCCTGAGCACTGAGCACGGAGCACCCCGAGGACTGAGCACCCAGCACCCTGAGCACTGAGCACCCAGCACCTTGAGTACTGAGCACCGAGCACCCCGAGAACTGAGCACCTAGCACGCTGAATACTGAGCACCCAGCACCCTGAGCACTGAGCACCAAGCACCCCGAGCACTGAGCACCCAGCACCCCGAGCACTGAGCACCCAGCACCCTGAGTACTGAGCACCCAACACCCAGAGTCCTGAGCACCCAGCACCCTGAGCACTGAGCACCCAGCACCCTGAGTACTGAGCACCCAGCACCCTGAGTACTGAGCACCCAGCACCCTGAGCACTGAGCACTGAGCACAGAACACCCTGAGCACTGAGCACTGAGCACCCAGCACCCCGAGCACTGAGCACCCAGCACCCCGCGCACTGAGCACCCAGCACCCTGAGCACTGAGCACCCAGCACCCTGAGTACTGAGCACCCAGCACCATGAGTACTGAGCACCCAGCACCCTGAGTACTGAGCACTCAGCACCCTGAGTACTGAGCACCGAGCACCCCGAGCACTGAGCACCCAGCACCCTGAGCACTGAGCACCCTGAGGACTGAGTACCCAGCACCCTGAGCACTGAGCACCCAGCACCCTGAGTACTGAGCACCCAGCACCCTGAGCACTGAGCACCCAGGACCCCGAGCACTGAGCACCCAGCACCCTGAGCACTGAGCACCCAGCACCCTGAGTACTGAGCACCCAGCACCCTGAGCACTGAGCACCAACCACCCTGAGCACTGAGCACCCAGCACCCTGAGTACTGAGCACCCAGCACCCTGAGTACTGAGTACCCAGCACCCTGAGCACTGAGCACCCAGCACCGCAAGCACTGAGCACCCAGCACCCCGAGCACTGAGCACGGAGCACCCCGAGGAGTGAGCACCCAGCACCCTGAGCACTGAGCACCCAGCACCTTGAGTACTGAGCACCGAGCACCCCGAGCACTGAGCACCCAGCACACTGAATACTGAGCACCCAGCACCCTGAGCACTGAGCACCCAGCACCCCGAGCACTGAGCACCCAGCACCCCGAGCACTGAGCACCCAGCACCCTGAGTACTGAGCACCCAACACCCAGAGTACTGAGCACCCACCACCCTGAGCACTGATCACCCAGCACCCTGAGTACTGAGCACCGAGCACCCTGAATACTGAGCACCCAGGACCCTTAGTACTGAGCACCCAGCACCCTGAGCACTGAGCACCCGGCACCCTGAGTACTGAGCACCGAGCACCCTGAATACTGAGCACCCAGGACCCTTAGTACTGAGCACCCAGCACCCTGAGCACTGAGCACCCGGCACCCTGAGTACTGAGCACCCAGCACCACCCTCAGCACTGAGCACCCAGCACCCCGAGCACTGAGCACCCAGCACCCTGAGTACTGAGCACCCAGCACCCTGAGTACTGAGAACTGAGCACCCTGAGTACTGAGCACCCAGCACCCTGAGCACTGAGAACGGAGCACCCCGAGGATTGGGCACCCAGCACCCTGAGCACTGAGCACCCAGCACCTTGAGTACTGAGCACCGAGCACCCCGAGAACTGAGCACCCAGCACGCTGAATACTGAGCACCCAGCACCCTGAGCACTGAGCACCCAGCACCCCGAGCACTGAGCACCCAGCACCCCGAGCACTGAGCACCCAGCACCCTGAGTACTGAGCACCCAACACCCAGAGTCCTGAGCACCCAGCACCCTGAGCACTGAGCACCCAGCACCCTGTGTACTGAGCACCCAGCACCCTGAGTACTGAGCACCCAGCACCCTGAGCACTGAGCACTGAGCACACAACACCCTGAGCACTGAGCACTGAGCACCCAGCACCCCGAGCACTGAGCACCCAGCACCCCGCGCACTGAGCCCCCAGCACCCTGAGCACTGAGCACCCAGCACCCTGAGTACTGAGCACCCAGCACCATGAGTACTGAGCACCCAGCACCCTGAGTACTGAGCACTCAGCTCCCTGAGTACTGAGCACCGAGCACCCCGAGCACTGAGCACCCAGCACCCTGAGCACTGAGCACCCTGAGGACTGAGTACCCAGCACCCTGAGCACTGAGCACCCAGCACCCTGAGTACTGAGCACCGATCACCCTGAGCACTGAGCACCCAGGACCCCGCGCACTGAGCAGCCAGCACCCTGAGTACTGAGCACCCTGAGTACTGAGCACCGATCACCCTGAGCACTGAGCACCCAGCACGCTGAGTACTGAGCACCCAGCACCCTGAGCACTGAGCACCAAGCACCCTGAGCACTGAGCACCCAGCACCCTGAGTACTGAGCACCCAGCCCCCTGAGTACTGAGTACCCAGCACCCTGAGCACTGAGCACCCAGCACCCTGAGTACTGAGCACCGAGCACCCTGAGTACTGAGCCCCCAGCACCCTGAGTACTGAGCACCCAGCACCCCGAGCACTGAGCACCCAGCACCCGGAGAATGAGCACCCAGCACCCTGAGTACTGAGCACCCAGCACCCTGAGTACTGAGCCCCCAGCACCCTGAGTACTGAGCACCCAGCACCCCGAGCACTGAGCACCCAGCACCCGGAGAATGAGCACCCAGCACCCTGAGTACTGAGCACCCAGCACCCTGAGTACTGAGCACTAAGCACCCAGAGCACTGAGCACCCAGCACCCCGAGCACGGAGCACCCAGGACCCCGAGCACTGAGTACTGAGCACCCAGCACCCTCAGTACTGAGCACCGAGCTCCCCGAGCACTGAGCACCCTGAGTACTGAGCACCCAGCACCCCGATCACTGAGCACCCAGCACCCTGAGCACTGATCACCCAGCACCCTGAGCACTGAGCACCCAGCACCCTGAGTACTGAGCACCCAACAACCAGAGTACTGAGCACCCAGCACCCTGAGCACTGAGCACCCAGCACCCTGAGTACTGAGCACCCAGCACCCTGAGTACTGAGCACCCAGCACCCTGAGCACTGAGCACTGAGCACCCAACACCCTGAGCACTGAGCACTGAGCACCCAGCACCCCGAGCACTGAGCACCCAGCACCCCGAGCACTGAGCAGCCAGCACCCTGAGCACTGAGCACCCAGCACCCTGAGCACTGAGCACCCAGCCCCCTGAGTACTGAGCACCCAGCCCCCTGAGTACTGAGTACCCAGCACCCTGAGCACTGAGCACCCAGCACCCTGAGTACTGAGCACCGAGCACCCTGAATACTGAGCACCCAGGACGCTTAGTACTGAGCACCCAGCACCCTGAGCACTGAGCACCCAGCACCCTGAGTACTGAGCACCCAGCACCACCCTCAGCACTGAGCACCCAGCACCCCGAGCAAGGAGCACCCAGCACCCCGAGCACTGAGCACCCAGCACCCTGAGTACTGAGCACCCAGCACCCTGAGTACTGAGCACTGAGCACCCCGAGTACTGAGCACCCATCACCCCGAGCACTGAGCACCCAGCAACCTGAGTACTGAGAAGAGATCACCCTGAGTACTGAGCCCCCAGCACCCTGAGTACTGAGCACCCAGCACCCCGAGCACTGAGCACCCAGCACCACGAGAATGAGCACCTAGCACCCTGAATACTGAGATCCGAGCACCCTGAGTACTGAGCACCCAGCACCCTGAGTACTGAGCCCCCAGCACCCTGAGTACTGAGCACCCAGCACCCCGAGCACTGAGCACCCAGCACCCGGAGAATGAGCACCCAGCACCCTGAGTACTGAGCACCCAGCACCCTGAGTACTGAGCACTAAGCACCCAGAGCACTGAGCACCCAGCACCCCGAGCACGGAGCACCCAGGACCCCGAGCACTGAGTACTGAGCACCCAGCACCCTCAGTACTGAGCACCGAGCTCCCCGAGCACTGAGCACCCTGAGTACTGAGCACCCAGCACCCCGATCACTGAGCACCCAGCACCCTGAGCACTGATCACCCAGCACCCTGAGCACTGAGCACCCAGCACCCTGAGTACTGAGCACCCAACAACCAGAGTACTGAGCACCCAGCACCCTGAGCACTGAGCACCCAGCACCCTGAGTACTGAGCACCCAGCACCCTGAGTACTGAGCACCCAGCACCCTGAGCACTGAGCACTGAGCACCCAACACCCTGAGCACTGAGCACTGAGCACCCAGCACCCCGAGCACTGAGCACCCAGCACCCCGAGCACTGAGCAGCCAGCACCCTGAGCACTGAGCACCCAGCACCCTGAGCACTGAGCACCCAGCCCCCTGAGTACTGAGCACCCAGCACCATGAGTACTGAGCACCCAGCACCCTGAGTACTGAGCACTCAGCACCCTGAATACTGAACACCGAGCACCCCGAGCACTGAGCACCCAGCACCCTGAGCACTGAGCACCCTGAGGACTGCGCACCCAGCACCCTGAGCACTGAGCACCCAGCACCCTGAGTACTGAGCACCGATCACCCTGAGCACTGAGCACCCAGGACCCCGAGCACTGAGCACCCAGCACCCTGAGCACTGAGCACCCAGCACCCCGAGTACTGAGCACCCAGCACCCCGAGTACTGAGCACCGAGCACCCCGAGCACTGAACACCCAGCACCCTGAGTACTGAGCACCCAGCACCCTGAGTACTGATCACTGAGCACCCCTAGTACTGAGCACCCAGCACCCCGAGCACTGAGCACCCTTCAATCTGATTACTGAGAACAGATCACCCTGAGTACTGAGCACCCAGCACCCTGAGTACTGAGCCCCCAGCACCCTGAGTACTGAGCACCCAGCACCCCGAGCACTGAGCACCCAGCACCCCGATAATGAGCACCCAGCACCCTGAGTACTGAGAACCGAGCACCCTGAGTACTGAGCACCCAGCACCCTGAGTACTGAGCCCCGAGCACCCTGAGTACTGAGCACCCAGCACCCCGAGCACTGAGCAAACAGCACCCCGAGAATGAGCACACAGCACCCTGAGTACTGAGCACCCAGCACCCTGAGTACTGAGCACTAAGCACCCCGAGCACTGAGCGCCCAGCACCCCGAGCATGGAGCACCCAGGACCCCGAGCACTGAGTACTGAGCACCCAGCACCCTGAGTACTGAGCACCGAGCTCCCCGAGCACTGAGCACCCTGAGTACTGAGCACCCAGCACCCCGATCACTGAGCACCGAGCTCCCCGAGCACTGAGCACCCTGAGTACTGAGCACCCAGGACCCTGAGCACTGAGCACCGAGCACCCCGAGCACTGAGCACCCAGCACCCTGAGCACTCAGCACCTAGCACCCCGAGCACTGAGCACCCAGCACCCTGAGCACTGAGCACCCAGCACCCTGAGCATGGAGTACCCCGAGGACTGAGCACCCAGCACCCTTAGAACTGAGCACCCAGCACCTTGAGTACTGAGCACCGAGCACCTCGAGCACTAAGCACCCAGCACCCTGAGTACTGAGCACACAGCACCCTGAGTACTGAGCACCCAGCACCCCGAGCACGTAGCACCCAGCACCCTGAGTACTGAGCACCCAACACCCAGAGTACTGAGCACCCAGCACCCGGGTACTGAGCACCCAGCACCCCGAGCACTGAGCACCCAGCGCCCCGAGCACTGAGCACCCAGCACCCCGAGCACTGAGCACTGAGCACCCTGAGCACTGAGTACTGAGCACTGAGCACCCTGAGTACTGAGCACCCAGCACCCCGAGTACTGAGCACCCAGCACCCCGAGCACTGAGCACCCAGCGCCCCGAGCACTGAGCACCCAGCACCCCGAGCACTGAGCACTGAGCACCCTGAGCACTGAGCAAACAGCACCCCGAGTACTGAGCACTGAGCACCCTGAGTACTGAGCACCAAGCACTCCGAGTACTGAGCACTGAGCACCCTGAGTACTGAGCACCCAGCACCCTGAGCACTGAGCTCCCAGCACCCTGAGTAATGAGCACTGAGATCCCTGAGTACTGAGCACCGAGCACCCTGAGTACTGAGCACCCAGCACCCTGATCACTGAGCACGGAGCACCCCGAGGACTGAGCACCGAGCACCCCGAGCACTGAGCACCCAGCACCCTGAGCACTGAGCACCCTGAGGACTGAGTACCCAGCACCCTGAGCACTGAGCACCCAGCACCCTGAGTACTGAGCACCGATCACCCTGAGCACTGAGCACCCAGGACCCCGAGCACTGAGCACCCAGCACCCTGAGTACAGAGCACCCAGCTCCCCGAGTACTGAGCACCCAGCACAGCGAGCACTGAGCAGCCAGCACCCTGAGTACTGAGCACCCTGAGTACGGAGCACCGATCACCCTGAGCACTGAGCACCCAGCACCCTGAGTACTGAGCACCCAGCACCCTGAGCACTGAGCACCAAGCACCCTGAGCACTGAGCAAACAGCACCCTGAGTACTGAGTACCCAGCACCCTGAGTACTGAGTACCCAGCACCCTGAGCACTGAGCACCCAGCACCCTGAGTACTGAGCACCGAGCACCCTGAGTACTGAGCACCCAGCACCCTTAGTACTGAGCACCCAGCACCCTGAGCACTGAGCACCCAGCACCCTGAGTACTGAGCACCCAGCACCACCCTCAGCACTGAGCACCCAGCACCCCGAGCACTGAGCACCCAGCACCCTGAGCACTGAGCACCCAGCACCCCGAGTACTGAGAACCCAGCACCCCGAGTACTGAGCACCGAGCACCCCGAGCACTAAGCACCCAGCACCCTGAGTACTGAGCACCCAGCACCCTGAGTACTGAGCACTGAGTACCCCGAGTACTGAGCACCCATCACCCCAAGCACTGAGCACCCAGCAACCTGAGTACTGAGAACAGATCACCCTGAGTACTGAGCACCCAGCACCCTGAGTACTGAGCCCCCAGCACCCTGAGTACTGAGCACCCAGCACCCCGAGCACTGAGCACTGAGCACCCAACAAACTGAGCACTGAGCACTGAGCACCCAGCACCCCGAGCACTGAGCACTCAGCACCCCGAGCACTGAGCACCCAGCACCCTGAGCACTGAACACCCAGCACCCTGAGCACTGAGCACCCAGCACCCTGAGTACTGAGCACCCAGCACCATGAGAACTGAGCACCCAGCACCCTGAGTACTGAGCACTCAGCACCCTGAGTACTGAGCACCGAGCACCCCGAGCACTGAGCACCCAGCACCCTGAGCACTGAGCACCCTGAGGACTGAGTACCCAGCACCCTGAGCACTGAGCACCCAGCACCCTGAGTACTGAGCACCGATCACCCTGAGCACTGAGCACCCAGGACCCCGAGCACTGAGCACCCAGCACCCTGAGTACAGAGCACCCAGCTCCCCGAGTACTGAGCACCCAGCACAGCGAGCACTGAGCAGCCAGCACCCTGAGTACTGAGCACCCTGAGTACGGAGCACCGATCACCCTGAGCACTGAGCACCCAGCACCCTGAGTACTGAGCACCCAGCACCCTGAGCACTGAGCACCAAGCACCCTGAGCACTGAGCAAACAGCACCCTGAGTACTGAGTACCCAGCACCCTGAGTACTGAGCACCGAGCACCCTGAGTACTGAGCACCCAGCACCCTTAGTACTGAGCACCCAGCACCCTAAGCACTGAGCACCGAGCACCCGGTGTACTGAGCACCCAGCACCCCGAGTACTGAGCACCGAGCACCCCGAGCACTGAGCACCCAGCACCCTGAGTACTGAGCACCCAGCACCCTGAGTACTGAGCACTGAGCACCCCGAGTACTGAGCACCCATCACCCCGAGCACTGAGCACCCAGCACCCGGAGTACTGAGCACCCAGCACCCCGAGTACTGAGCACCGAGCACCCCGAGCACTGAGCACCCAGCCCCCTGAGTACTGAGCACCCAGCACCCTGAGTACTGAGCACTGAGCACCCCGAGTACTGAGCACCCATCACCCCGAGCACTGAGCACCCAGCAACCTGAGTACTGAGAACAGATCACCCTGAGTACTGAGCACCCAGCACCCTGAGTACTGAGCACCCAGCACCACCCTCAGCACTGAGCACCCAGCACCCCGAGCACTGAGCACCCAGCACCCTGAGCACTGAGCAAACAGCACCCCGAGAATGAGCACCCAGCACCCTGAGTACTGAGCACCCAGCACCCTGAGTACTGAGCACTAAGCACCCCGAGCACTGAGCGCCCAGCACCCCGAGCACGGAGCACCCAGGACCCCGAGCACTGAGTACTGAGCACCCAGCACCCTGAGTACTGAGCACCGAGCTCCCCGAGCACTGAGCACCCTGAGTACTGAGCACCCAGCACCCCGATCACTGAGCACCGAGCTCCCCGAGCACTGAGCACCCTGAGTACTGAGCACCCAGGACCCTGAGCACTGAGCACCGAGCACCCCGAGCACTGAGCACCCAGCACCCTGAGCACTCAGCACCTAGCACCCCGAGCACTGAGCACCCAGCACCCTGAGCACTGAGCACCCAGCACCCTGAGCATGGAGTACCCCGAGGACTGAGCACCCAGCACCCTTAGAACTGAGCACCCAGCACCTTGAGTACTGAGCACCGAGCACCTCGAGCACTAAGCACCCAGCTCCCTGAGTACTGAGCACACAGCACCCTGAGTACTGAGCACCCAGCACCCCGAGCACGTAGCACCCAGCACCCTGAGTACTGAGCACCCAACACCCAGAGTACTGAGCACCCAGCACCCGGGTACTGAGCACCCAGCACCCCGAGCACTGAGCACCCAGCGCCCCGAGCACTGAGCACCCAGCACCCCGAGCACTGAGCACTGAGCACCCTGAGCACTGAGTACTGAGCACTGAGCACCCTGATTACTGAGCACCCAGCACCCCGAGTACTGAGCACCCAGCACCCCGAGCACTGAGCACCCAGCGCCCCGAGCACTGAGCACCCAGCACCCCGAGCACTGAGCACTGAGCACCCTGAGCACTGAGCAAACAGCACCCCGAGTACTGAGCACTGAGCACCCTGAGTACTGAGCACCAAGCACTCCGAGTACTGAGCACTGAGCACCCTGAGTACTGAGCACAGAGCACCCTGAGCACTGAGCTCCCAGCACCCTGAGTAATGAGCACTGAGATCCCTGAGTACTGAGCACCGAGCACCCTGAGTACTGAGCACCCAGCACCCTGATCACTGAGCACGGAGCACCCCGAGGACTGAGCACCGAGCACCCCGAGCACTGAGCACCCAGCACCCTGAGCACTGAGCACCCTGAGGACTGAGTACCCAGCACCCTGAGCACTGAGCACCCAGCACCCTGAGTACTGAGCACCGATCACCCTGAGCACTGAGCACCCAGGACCCCGAGCACTGAGCACCCAGCACCCTGAGTACAGAGAACCCAGCTCCCCGAGTACTGAGCACCCAGCACAGCGAGCACTGAGCAGCCAGCACCCTGAGTACTGAGCACCCTGAGTACGGAGCACCGATCACCCTGAGCACTGAGCACCCAGCACCCTGAGTACTGAGCACCCAGCACCCTGAGCACTGAGCACCAAGCACCCTGAGCACTGAGCAAACAGCACCCTGAGTACTGAGTACCCAGCACCCTGAGTACTGAGTACCCAGCACCCTGAGCACTGAGCACCCAGCACCCTGAGTACTGAGCACCGAGCACCCTGAGTACTGAGCACCCAGCACCCTTAGTACTGAGCACCCAGCACCCTGAGCACTGAGCACCCAGCACCCTGAGTACTGAGCACCCAGCACCACCCTCAGCACTGAGCACCCAGCACCCCGAGCACTGAGCACCCAGCACCCTGAGCACTGAGCACCCAGCACCCCGAGTACTGAGCACCCAGCACCCCGAGTACTGAGCACCGAGCACCCCGAGCACTAAGCACCCAGCACCCTGAGTACTGAGCACCCAGCACCCTGAGTACTGAGCACTGAGTACCCCGAGTACTGAGCACCCATCACCCCAAGCACTGAGCACCCAGCAACCTGAGTACTGAGAACAGATCACCCTGAGTACTGAGCACCCAGCACCCTGAGTACTGAGCCCCCAGCACCCTGAGTACTGAGCACCCAGCACCCCGAGCACTGAGCACTGAGCACCCAACAAACTGAGCACTGAGCACTGAGCACCCAGCACCCCGAGCACTGAGCACTCAGCACCCCGAGCACTGAGCACCCAGCACCCTGAGCACTGAACACCCAGCACCCTGAGCACTGAGCACCCAGCACCCTGAGTACTGAGCACCCAGCACCATGAGAACTGAGCACCCAGCACCCTGAGCACTGAGCACCCAGCACCCCGAGCACTGAGCACTCAGCACCCCGAGCACTGAGCACCCAGCACCCAGCACCCTGAGCACTGAGCACCCTGAGGACTGAGTACCCAGCACCCTGAGCACTGAGCACCCAGCACCCTGAGTACTGAGCACCGATCACCCTGAGCACTGAGCACCCAGGACCCCGAGCACTGAGCACCCAGCACCCTGAGTACAGAGCACCCAGCTCCCCGAGTACTGAGCACCCAGCACAGCGAGCACTGAGCAGCCAGCACCCTGAGTACTGAGCACCCTGAGTACGGAGCACCGATCACCCTGAGCACTGAGCACCCAGCACCCTGAGTACTGAGCACCCAGCACCCTGAGCACTGAGCACCAAGCACCCTGAGCACTGAGCAAACAGCACCCTGAGTACTGAGTACCCAGCACCCTGAGTACTGAGCACCGAGCACCCTGAGTACTGAGCTACCAGCACCCTTAGTACTGAGCACCCAGCACCCTAAGCACTGAGCACCCAGCACCCTGAGTACTGAGCACCCAGCACCACCCTCAGCACTGAGCACCCAGCACCCCGAGCACTGAGCACCCAGCACCCTGAGCACTGAGCACCCAGCACCCGGAGTACTGAGCACCCAGCACCCCGAGTACTGAGCACCGAGCACCCCGAGCACTGAGCACCCAGCACCCTGAGTACTGAGCACCCAGCACCCTGAGTACTGAGCACTGAGCACCCCGAGTACTGAGCACCCATCACCCCGAGCACTGAGCACCCAGCAACCTGAGTACTGAGAACAGATCACCCTGAGTACTGAGCACCCAGCACCCTGAGTACTGAGCACCCAGCACCACCCTCAGCACTGAGCACCCAGCACCCCGAGCACTGAGCACCCAGCACCCTGAGCACTGAGCACCCAGCACCAGGAGTACTGAGCACCCAGCACCCCGAGTACTGAGCACCGAGCACCCCGAGCACTGAGCACCCAGCACCCTGACTACTGAGCACCCAGCACCCTGAGTACTGAGCCCCCAGCACCCTGAGTACTGAGCACCCAGCACCCCGAGCACTGAGCACCCAGCACCCTGAGAATGAGCACCCAGCACCCTGAATACTGAGAACCGAGCACCCTGAGTACTGAGCACCCAGCACCCTGAGTACTGAGCCCCCAGCACCTTGAGTACTGAGCACCAAGCACCCCGAGCACTGAGCACCCAGCACCCCGAGAATGAGAACCCCGCACCCTGAGTACTGAGCACCCAGCACCCTGAGTACTGAGCACTAAGCACCCAGAGCACTGAGCACCCAGCACCCCGAGCACGGAGCACCCAGGACCAGGAGCACTGAGTACTGAGCACCCAGCACCCTGAGTACTGAGCACAGAGCTCCCCGAGCACTGAGCACCCTGAGTACTGAGCACCCAGCACCCCGATCACTGAGCACCCAGCACCCTGAGTACTGAGCACCCAGCACCCTGAGTACAGAGCACCCAGCACCCTGAGAACTGAGCACCCAGCACCCTGAGCAATGAGCACCCAGCACCCCGAGCACGGAGCACCCAGCACCCAGTGTACTGAGCACCCAACACCCAGAGTACTGAGCACCCAGCACCCTGAGTACTGAGCACCCAGCACCCTGAGTACTGAGCACCCAGCACCCTGAGTACTGAGCCCCCAGCACCCTGAGTACTGAGCTCCCATCACCCCGAGCACTGAGCACCCAGCACCCCGAGAATGAGCAGCCAGCACCCTGAGTACTGAGCACCCAGCACCCTGAGTACTGAGCACTAAGCACCCAGAGCACTGAGCACCCAGCACCCCGAGCACGGAGCACCCAGGACCCTGAGCACTGAGTACTGAGCACCCAGCACCCTGAGCACTGAGCACCCAGCACCCTGAGCAATGAGCACCCAGCACCCCGAGCACGGAGCACCCAGCACCCTGTGTACTGAGCACCCAACACCCAGAATACTGAGCACCCAGCACCCTGAGCACTGAGCACCCAGCACCCTGAGTACTGAGCACCCAGCACCCTGAGTACTGAACAACCAGCACCCTGAGCACTGAGCACTGAGCACCCAGCACCCTGAGTACTGAGCAATAAGCACCCAGAGCACTGAGCACCCAGCGCCCCGAGCACTGAGCACCTAGCACCCTGATCACTGAGCACCCAGCACCCTGAGCACTGAGCACCCAGCCCCCTGAGTACTGAGCACCCAGCACCATGAGTACTGAGCACCCAGCACCCTGAGTACTGAGCACTCAGCACCCTGAGTACTGAGCACCGAGCACCCCGAGCACTGAGCACCCAGCACCCTGAGCACTGAGCACCCTGAGGACTGAGCACCCAGCACCCTGAGCACTGAGCACCCAGCACCCTGAGTACTGAGCACCGATCACCCTGAGCACTGAGCACCCAGGACCCCGAGCACTGAGCACCCAGCACCCTGAGTACAGAGCATCCAGCAACCCGAGTACTGTGCACCCAGCACCCCGAGCACTGAGCACCCAGCACCCTGAGTACTGAGCATCCTGAGTACTGAGCACCGATCACCCTGAGCACTGAGCACCCAGCACCCTGAGTACTGAGCACCCAGCACCCTGAGCACTGAGCACCCAGCACCCTGAGCACTGAGCATCCAGCACAGTGAGTACTGAGCACCCAGCACACTGAGTACTGAGTACCCAGCACCCTGAGCACTGAGCACTCAGCACCCTGAGTACTGAGCACCGAGCACCCTGAGTACTGAGCACCCAGCACCCTTAGTACTGAGCACCCAGCACCCTGAGCACTGAGCACCCAGCACCCTGAGTACTGAGCACCCAGCACCACCCTCAGCACTGAGCACCCAGCACCCCGAGCACTGAGCACCCAGCACCCAGAGCACTGAGCACCCAGCACCCCGAGTACTGCGCACCCAGCACCCCGAGTACTGAGCACCGAGCACCCCGAGCACTGAACACCCAGCACCCTGAGTACTGACCACCCAGCACCCTGAGTACTGAGCACTGAGCACCCCGAGTACTGAGCACCCAGCACCCCGAGCACTGAGCACCCAGCAACCTGAGTACTGAGAACAGATCACCCTGAGTACTGAGCACCGAGCACCCCGAGCACTGAACACCCAGCACCCTGAGTACTGACCACCCAGCACCCTGAGTACTGAGCACTGAGCACCCCGAGTACTGAGCACCCAGCACCCCGAGCACTGAGCACCCAGCAACCTGAGTACTGAGAACAGATCACCCTGAGTACTGAGCACCCAGCACCCTGAGTTCTGAGCCCCCAGCACAATGATTACTGAGCACCCAGCACCCCGAGGACTGAGCAATAAGGACCCCGAGAATGAGCACCCAACACCCTGAGTACTGAGAACCGAGCACCCTGAGTACTGAGCACCTAGCACCCTGAGTACTGAGCCCCCAGCACCCTGAGTACTGAGCACCCAGCACCCTGAGCACTGAGCACCCAGCACCCCGAGAATGAGCACCCAGCACCCTGAGTACTGAGCACCCAGCACCCTGAGTACTGAGCACTAAGCACCCAGAGCACTGAGCACCCAGCACCCCGAGCACGGAGCACCCAGGACCCCGAGCACTGAGTACTGAGCACTGAGCACCCTGAGTACTGAGCACCCAGCACCCCGATCACTGAGCACCCAGCACCCTGAGCACTGAGCACCCAGCACCCTGAGCACTGAGCACCCAGCACCCTGAGTACTGAGCACCCAGCACGCTGAGTACTGAGCACCCAGCACCCCGAGCACTGAGCACCCAGCACCCTGAGTACTGAGCACTGAGCACCCAGCACCCCGAGCACTGAGGACCCAGCACCCTGTGTACTGAGCACTGAGCACCCTGAGTACTAAGCACCCAGCACCCTGAGTACTGAGCACCCAGCACCCCGAGTACTGAGCACTGAGCACCCTGAGAACTGAGCACCCAGCACCCTGAGCACTGAGCACTGAGAACCCTGAGTACTGAGCACCGAGCACCCTGAGTACTGAGCACCCAGCACCCTGAGCACTGAGCACGGAGCACCCCGAGGACTGAGCACCCAGCACCCTGAGCACTGAGCACCCAGCACCTTGAGTACTGAGCACCCAGCACCCTGAGCACTGAGCACACAGCACCCCGAGCACTGAGCACCCAGCACCCCGAGCACTGAGCACCCAGCACCCTGAGTACTGAGCACCAAACACCCAGAGTACTGAGCACCCAGCACCCTGAGCACTGAGCACTGAGCACCCAACACCCCGAGCACTGAGCACCCAGCACCCCGAGCACTGAGCACCCAGAACCCTGAGCACTGAGCACCCAGCACCCTGAGCACTGAGCAGCCAGCCCCCTGAGTACTGAGCACCCAGCACCATGAGTACTGAGCACCCAGCATCCTGAGTACTGAGCACTCAGCACCCTGAGTACTGAGCACCGAGCACCCCGAGCACTGAGCACCCAGCACTCTGAGCACTGAGCACCCTGAGGACTGCGCACCCAGCCCCCTGAGCACTGAGCATCCAGCACCCTGATACTGAGCACCCAGGACCCCGAGCACTGAGCACCCAGCACCCTGAGTACAGAGCACCCAGCACACCGAGTACTGAGCACCCAGCACCCCGAGCACTGAGCACCCAGCACCCTGATTACTGAGCACCCTGAGTACTGAGCACCGATCACCCTGAGCACTGAGCACCCAGCACCCTGAGTACTGAGCACCCAGCACCCTGAGCACTGAGCACCCAGCACCCTGAGCACTGAGCACCCAGCACAGTGAGTACTGAGCACCCAGCACCCTGAGTACTGAGTACCCAGCACCCTGAGCACTGAGCACCCAGCACCCTGAGTACTGAGCACCCAGCACCCTGAGTACTGAGCATCCAGCACCCTTAGTACTGAGCACCCAGCACCCTGAGCACTGAGCACCCAGCACCCTGAGTACTGAGCACCCAGCACCACCCTCAGCACTGAGCACCCAGCACCCCGAGCACTGAGCACCCAGCACCCTGAGCACTGAGCACCCAGCACCCCGAGTACTGAGCACCCAGCACCCCGAGTACTGAGCACCGAGCACCCCGAGCACTGAACACCCAGCACCCTGAGTACTGAGCACCCAGCACCCTGAGAACTGAGCACTGAGCACCCTGAGTACTGAGCACCCAGCACCCCGAGCACTGAGCACCCTGCAACCTGAGTACTGAGAACAGATCACCCTGAGTACTGAGCACCCAGCACCCGGAGTACTGAGCCACCAGCACCCTGAGTACTGAGCACCCAGCACCCCGAGCACTGAGCACTCATCACCGCGAGAATGAGCACCCAGCACCCTCAGTACTGAGAACCGAGCACCCTGAGTACTGAGCACCCAGCACCCTGAGTACTGAGCCCCCAGCACCCTGAGTACTGAGCACCCAGCACCCCGAGCACTGAGCACCCAGCACCCCGAGAATGAGCACCCAGCACCCTGAGTACTGAGCACCCAGCACCCTGAGTACTGAGCACTAAACACCCAGAGCACTGAGCGCCCAGCACCCCGAGCACGGAGCACCCAGGACCCCGAGCACTGAGTACTGAGCACCCAGCACCCTGAGTACTGAGCACCGAGCTCCCCGAGCACTGAGCACCCTGAGTACTGAGCACCCAGCACCCCGATCACTGAGCACCCAGCGCCCCGAGCACTGAGCACCCAGCACCCCGAGCACTGAGCACTGAGCACCCTGAGCACTGAGCAAACAGCACCCCGAGTACTGAGCACTGAGCACCCTGAGTACTGAGCACCAAGCACTCCGAGTACTGAGCACTGAGCACCCTGAGTACTGAGCACCCAGCACCCTGAGCACTGAGCACCCAGCACCCTGAGTAATGAGCACTGAGAACCCTGAGTACTGAGCACCGAGCACCCTGAGTACTGAGCACCCAGCACCCTGATCACTGAGCACGGAGCACCCTGAGGACTGAGCACCCGGCAACCTGAGCACTGAGCACCCAGCACCTTGAGTACTGAGCACCGAGCACCCCGAGAACTGAGCACCCTGAGTACTGAGCACAGAGCTCCCCGAGCACTGAGCACCCTGAGTACTGAGCACCCAGGACCCCGATCACTGAGCACCCAGCACCCTGTGTACTGAGCACCCAGCACCCTGAGTACTGAGCACCCAGCACCCTGAGCACTGAGCACCCAGCACCCTGAGCAATGAGCACCCAGCACCCCGAGCACGGAGCACCCAGCACCCTGTGTACTGAGCACCCAACACCCAGAGTACTGAGCACCCAGCACCCTGAGTACTGAGCACCCAGCACCCTGAGTACTGAGCACCCAGCACCCTGAGTACTGAGCCCCCAGCACCCTGAGTACTGAGCACCCAGCACCCCGAGCACTGAGCACCCAGCACCCCGAGAATGAGCACCCAGCACCCTGAGTACTGAGCACCCAGCACCCTGAGTACTGAGCACTAAGCACCCAGACCACTGAGCACCCAGCACCCCGAGCACGGAGCACCCAGGACCCTGAGCAATGAGTACTGAGCACCCAGCACCCTGAGTACTGAGCACAGAGCACCCAGCACCCTAAGTACTGAGCACCCAGCACCCTGAGCACTGAGCACCCAGCACCCTGAGTACTGAGCACCCAGCACCCTGAGTACTGAACAACCAGCACCCTGAGCACTGAGCACTGAGCACCCAGCACCCTAAGTACTGAGCACTAAGCACCCAGAGCACTGAGCACCCAGCGCCCCGAGCACTGAGCACCTAGCACCCTGAGCACTGAGCACCCAGCACCCTGAGCACTGAGCACCCAGCCCCCTGAGTACTGAGCACCCAGCACCATGAGTACTGAGCACCCAGCACCCTGAGTACTGAGCACTCAGCTCCCTGAGTACTGAGCACTGAGCACCCCGAGCACTGAGCACCCAGCACCCTGAGCACTGAGCACCCTGAGGACTGAGCACCCAGCACCCTGAGCACTGAGCACCGAGCCCCCTGAGTACTGAGCACCGATCACCCTGAGCACTGAGCACCCAGGACCCCGAGCACTGAGCACCCAGCACCCTGAGTACAGAGCATCCAGCACCCCGAGTACTGAGCACCCAGCACCCTGAGCACTGAGCACCCAGCACCCTGAGTACTGAGCATCCTGAGTACTGAGCACCGATCACCCTGAGCACTGAGCACCCAGCACCCTGAGTACTGAGCAGCCAGCACCCTGAGCACTGAGCACCCAGCACCCTGAGCACTGAGCACCCAGCACAGTGAGTACTGAGCACCCAGCACCCTGAGTACTGAGTACCCAGCACCCTGAGCACTGAGCACTCAGCACCCTGAGTACTGAGCACCGAGCACCCTGAGTACTGAGCACCCAGCACCCTTAGTACTGAGCACCCAGCACCCTGAGCACTGAGCACCCAGCACCCTGAGTACTGAGCACCCAGCACCACCCTCAGCACTGAGCACCCAGCACCCCGAGCACTGAGCACCCAGCACCCCGAGTACTGCGCACCCAGCACCCCGAGTACTGAGCACCGAGCACCCCGAGCACTGAACACCCAGCACCCTGAGTACTGAGAACAGATCACCCTGAGTACTGAGCACCCAGCACCCTGAGTACTGAGCCCCCAGCACCCTGAGTACTGAGCACCCAGCACACCGAGCACTGAGCACCCAGCACCCCGAGAATGAGCACCCAGCACCCTGAGTACTGAGCACCCAGCACCCTGAGTACTGAGCACTAAACACCCAGAGCACTGAGCGCCCAGCACCCCGAGCACGGAGCACCCAGGACCCCGAGCACTGAGTACTGAGCACCCAGCACCCTGAGTACTGAGCACCGAGCTCCCCGAGCACTGAGCACCCTGAGTACTGAGCACCCAGCACCCCGATCACTGAGCACCCAGCGCCCCGAGCACTGAGCACCCAGCACCCTGAGCACTGAGCAAACAGCACCCCGAGTACTGAGCACTGAGCACCCTGAGTACTGAGCACCAAGCACTCCGAGTACTGAGCACTGAGCACCCTGAGTACTGAGCACCCAGCACCCTGAGCACTGAGCACCCAGCACCCTGAGTAATGAGCACTGAGAACCCTGAGTACTGAGCACCGAGCACCCTGAGTACTGAGCACCCAGCACCCTGATCACTGAGCACGGAGCACCCTGAGGACTGAGCACCCGGCACCCTGAGCACTGAGCACCCAGCACCTTGAGTACTGAGCACCGAGCACCCCGAGCACTGAGCACCCAGCACCCTGAGTACTGAGCACCCTGCACCCTGAGCACAGAGCACCCAGCACCCTGAGCACTGAGCACGCAGCACCCCGAGCACTGAGCACCCAGCACCCTGAGTACTGAGCACAGAGCACCCTGAGCACTGAGCACCCAAAACTCTGAGCACTGAGCACCCAGCACGCTGAGTACTGAGCACTGAGCACACAGCACCCTGAGTACTGAGCAACCAGCACCTCGTGCACTAAGCACCCAGCGCCCTGAGCACTGAGCACCCAGCACCCTGAGTACTGAGCACTGAGCACCCTGAGTACTGAGCACCCAGCACCCTGAGCACTGAGCACCCAGCACCCTGAGTACTGAGCACCCAGCACCACCCTCAGCACTGAGCACCCAGCACCCCGAGCACTGAGCACCCAGCACCCAGAGCACTGAGCACCCAGCACCCCGAGTACTGCGCACCCAGCACCTCGAGTACTGAGCACCGAGCACCCCGAGCACTGAACACCCAGCACCCTGAGTACTGAGCACCCAGCACCCTGAGTACTGAGCACTGAGCACCCCGAGTACTGAGCACCCAGCACCCCGAGCACTGAGCACCCAGCAACCTGAGTACTGAGAACAGATCACCCTGAGTACTGAGCACCCAGCACCCTGAGTACTGAGCCCCCAGCACCCTGAGTACTGAGCACCCAGCACCCTGAGCACTGAGCACTCAGCACCCCGAGAATGAGCACCCAACACCCTGAGTACTGAGAACCGAGCACCCTGAGTACTGAGCACCCAGCACCCTGAGTACTGAGCCCCCAGCACACTGAGTACTGAGCACCCAGCACCCCGAGCACTGAGCACCCAGCACCCCGAGAATGAGCACCCAGCACCCTGAGTACTGAGCACCCAGCACCCTGAGTACTGAGCACTAAGCACCCAGAGCACTGAGCACCCAGCACCCCGAGCACGGAGCACCCAGGACCCCGAGCACTGAGTACTGAGCACTGAGCACCCTGAGTACTGAGCACCCAGCACCCCGATCACTGAGCACCCAGCACCCTAAGAACTGAGCACCCAGCACCCTGAGCACTGAGCACCCAGCACCCTGAGTACTGAGCACCCAGCACGCTGAGTACTGAGCACCCAGCACCCCGAGCACTGAGCACCCAGCACCCTGAGTACTGAGCACTGAGCACCCACAACCCCGAGCACTGAGGACCCAGCACCCTGTGTACTGAGCACGGAGCACCCTGAGTACTAAGCACCCAGCACCCTGAGTACTGAGCACCCAGCACCCCGAGTACTGAGCACTGAGCACCCTGAGCACTGAGCACCCAGCACCCTGAGCACTGAGCACTGAGAACCCTGAGTACTGAGCACCGAGCACCCTGAGTACTGAGCACCCAGCACCCTGAGCACTGAGCACGGAGCACCCCGAGGACTGAGCACCCAGCACCCTGAGCACTGAGCACCCAGCACCTTGAGTACTGAGCACCCAGCACCCTGAGCACTGAGCACACAGCACCCCGAGCACTGAGCACCCAGCACCCCGAGCACTGAGCACCCAGCACCCTGAGTACTGAGCACCCAACACCCAGAGTACTGAGCACCCAACACCCTGAGCACTCAGCACCCAGCACGCTGAGTACTGAGCACCCAGCACCCTGAGTACTGAGCACCCAGCACCCTGAGCACTGAGCACTGAGCACCCAACACCCTGAGCACTGAGCACTGAGCACCCATCACCCCGAGCACTGAGCACCCAGCACCCCGAGCACTGAGCACCCAGAACCCTGAGCACTGAGCAGCCAGCCCCCTGAGTACTGAGCACCCAGCACCATGAGTACTGAGCACCAAGCATCCTGAGTACTTAGCACTCAGCACCCTGAGTACTGAGCACCGAGCACCCCGAGCACTGAGCACCCAGCACTCTGAGCACTGAGCACCCTGAGGACTGCGCACCCAGCACCCTGAGCACTGAGCACCCAGCACCCTGAGTACAGAGCACCCAGCACCCCGAGTACTGAGCACCCAGCACCCCGAGCACTGAGCACCCAACACCCTGAGTACTGAGCACCCTGAGTACTGAGCACCGATCACCCTGAGCACTGAGCACCCAGCACCCTGAGTACTGAGCACCCAGCACCCTGAGCACTGAGCACCCAGCACCCTGAGCACTGAGCACCCAGCACAGTGAGTACTGAGCACCCAGCACCCTGAGTACTGAGTACCCAGCACCCTGAGCACTGAGCACCCAGCACCCTGAGTACTGAGCACCCAGCACCCTGAGTACTGAGCACCCAGCACCCTTAGTACTGAGCACCCAGCACCCTGAGCACTGAGCACCCAGCACCCTGAGTACTGAGCACCCAGCACCACCCTCAGCACTGAGCACCCAGCACCCCGAGCACTGAGCACGAAGCACCCTGAGCACTGAGCACCCAGCACCCCGAGTACTGAGCACCCAGCACCCCGAGTACTGAGCACCGAGCACCCCGAGCACTGAACACCCAGCACCCTGAGTACTGAGCGCGAAGCACCCTGAGCACTGAGCACTGAGCACCCCGAGTACTGAGCACCCAGCACCCCGAGCACTGAGCACCCTGCAACCTGAGTACTGAGAACAGATCACCCTGAGTACTGAGCACCCAGCACCCTGAGTACTGAGCCACCAGCACCCTGAGTACTGAGCACCCAGCACCCCGAGCACTGAGCACCCAGCACCCCGAGAATGAGCACCCAGCACCCTCAGTACTGAGAACCGAGCACCCTGAGTACTGAGCACCCAGCACCCTGAGTACTGAGCCCCCAGCACCCTGAGTACTGAGCACCCAGCACCCCGAGCACTGAGCACCCAGCACCCCGAGAATGAGCACGCAGCACCCTGAGTACTGAGCACCCAGCACCCTGAGTACTGAGCAGTAAACACCCAGAACACAGAGCGCCCAGCACCCCGAGCACGGAGCACCCAGGACCCCGAGCACTGAATACTGAGCACCGAGCTCCCCGAGCACTGAGCACCCTGAGTACTGAGCACCCAGCACCCCGATCACTGAGCACCCAGCGCCCCGAGCACTGAGCACCCAGCACCCCGAGCACTGAGCACTGAGCACCCTGAGTACTGAGCACCAACCACTCCGAGTACTGAGCACTGAGCACCCTGAGTACTGAGCACCCAGCACCCTGAGCACTGAGCACCCAGCACCCTGAGTAATGAGCACTGAGAACAGTGAGTACTGAGCACCGAGCACCCTGAGTACTGAGCACCCAGCACCCTGATCACTGAGCACGGAGCACCCCGAGGACTGAGCACCCGGCACCCTGAGCACTGAGCACCCAGCACCTTGATTACTGAGCACCGAGCACCCCGAGCACTGAGCACCCAGCACCCTGAGTACTGAGCACCCAGCACCCTGAGCACAGAGCACCCAGCACCCTGAGCACTGAGCACGCAGCACCCCGAGCACTGAGCACCCAGCACCCTGAGTACTGAGCACAGAGCACCCTGAGCACTGAGCACCCAACACTCTGAGCACTGAGCACACAGCACCCTGAGTACTGAGCAACCAGCACCTCGAGCACTGAGCACCCCGCGCCCCCAGCACTGAGCACCCAGCACCCCGAGCACTGAGCACTGAGCACACTGAGCACTGAGCACCCAGCACCCTGAGTACTGAGCACTGAGCACCCTGAGTACTGAGCACCCAGCACCCCGAGTACTGAGCACTGAGCACCCTGAGTACTGAGCACCCAGCACCCTGAGCACTGAGAACCCTGAGTACTGAGCACCGAGCACCCTGAGTACTGAGCACCCAGCACTCTGAGCACTGAGCATGGAGCACCCCGAGGACTGAGCGCACAGCACCCTGAGCACTGAGCACCCAGCACCTTGAGTACTGAGCACCGAGCACCCCGAGCACTGAGCACCCAGCACCCTGAATACTGAGCACCCGGCAACCTGAGTACTGAGCACCCAGCACCCCGAGCACTGAGCACCCAGCACCCCGAGCACTGAGCACCCAGCACCCTGAGTACTGAGCACCCAACACCCAGAGTCCTGAGCACCCAGCACCCTGAGCACTGAGCACCCAGCACCCTGAGTACTGAGCACCCAGGACCCTGAGTACTGAGCACCCAGCACCCTGAGCACTGAGCACCCAACAAACTGAGCACTGAGCACTGAGCACCCAGCACCCCGAGCACTGAGCACCCAGCACCCCGAGCACTGAGCACCCAGCACCCTGAGCACTGAGCACCCAGCACCCTGAGCACTGAGCAAACAGCCCCCTGAGTACTGAGCACCCAGCACCATGAGAACTGAGCACCCAGCAACCTGAGCACTGAGCACCCAGCACCCTGAGCACTGAGCACCCTGAGGACTGAGTACCCAGCACCCTGAGCACTGAGCACCCAGCACCCTGAGTACTGAGCACCGATCACCCTGAGCACTGAGCACCCAGGACCCCGAGCACTGAGCACCCAGCACCCTGAGTACAGAGCACCCAGCTCCCCGAGTACTGAGCACCCAGCACAGCGAGCACTGAGCAGCCAGCACCCTGAGTACTGAGCACCCTGAGTACGGAGCACCGATCACCCTGAGCACTGAGCACCCAGCACCCTGAGTACTGATCACCCAGCACCCTGAGCACTGAGCACCAAGCACACTGAGCACTGAGCAAACAGCACCCTGAGTACTGAGTACCCAGCACCCTGAGTACTGAGTACCCAGCACCCTGAGCACTGAGCACCCAGCAACCTGAGTACTGAGCACCGAGAACCCTGAGTACTGAGCACCCAGCACCCTTAGTACTGAGCACCCAGCACCCTGAGTACTGAGCACCCAGCACCACCCTCAGCACTTAGCACCCAGCACCCCGAGCACTGAGCACCCAGCACCCTGAGCACTGAGCACCCAGCACCCCGAGTACTGAGTACCCAGCACCCCGAGTACTGAGCACCGAGCACCCCGAGCACTGAGCACACAGCACCCTGAGTACTGAGCACCCAGCACCCTGAGTACTGAGCACTGAGCACCCCGAGTACTGAGCACCCATCACCCCGAGCACTGAGCACCCAGCAACCTGAGTACTGAGAACAGATCACCCTGAGTACTGAGCACCCAGCACCCTGAGTACTGAGCCCCCAGCACCCTGAGTACTGAGCACCCAGCACCCCGAGCACTGAGCACCCAGCACCCCGAGAATGAGCACCCAGCACCCTGAATACTGAGAACCGCGCACCCTGAGTACTGAGCACCCAGCACCCTGAGTACTGAGCCCCCAGCACCCTGAGTACTGAGCACCAAACACCCCGAGCACTGAGCACCCAGCACCCCGAGAATGAGCACCCAGCACCCTGAGTACTGAGCACCCAGCACCCTGAGTACTGAGCACTAAGCACCCAGAGCACTGAGCACCCAGCACCCCGAGCACGGAGCACCCAGGACCCCGAGCACTGAGTACTGAGCACCCAGCACCCTGAGTACTGAGCACAGAGCTCCCCGAGCACTGAGCACCCTGAGTACTGAGCACCCAGCACCCCGATCACTGAGCACCCAGCACCCTGAGTACTGAGCACCCAGCACCCTGAGTACTGAGCACCCAGCACCCTGAGCACTGAGCACCCAGCACCCTGAGCAATGAGCACCCAGCACCCTGAGCACGGAGCACCCAGCACCCTGTGTACTGAGCACCCAACACCCAGAGTACTGAGCACCCAGCACACTGAGTACTGAGCACCCAGCACCCTGAGTACTGAGCACCCAGCACCCTAAGTACTGAGCCCCCAGCACCCTGAGTACTGAGCACCCAGCACCCCGAGCACTGAGCAGCCAGCACCCCGAGAATGAGCACCCAGCACCCTGAGTACTGAGCACCCAGCACCCTGAGTACTGAGCACTAAGAACCCAGAGCACTGAGCACCCAGCACCCCGAGCACGGAGCACCCAGGACCCTGAGCACTGAGTACTGAGCACCCAGCACCCTGAGAACTGAGCACCCAACACCCAGAGTACTGAGCACCCAGCACCCTGAGCACTGAGCACCCAGCACCCCGAGCACGGAGCACCCAGGACCCTGAGCACTGAGTACTGAGCACCCAGCACCCTGTGTACTGAGCACCCAACACCCAGAGTACTGAGCACCCAGCACCCTGAGCACTGAGCACCCAGCACCCTGAGAACTGAGCACCCAGCACCCTGAGTACTGAACAACCAGCACCCTGAGCACTGAGCACTGAGCACCCAGCACCCTGAGTACTGAGCACTAAGCACCCAGAGCACTGAGCACCCAGCGCCCCGAGCACTGAGCACCCAGCACCCCGAGCACTGAGCACTGAGCACCCTGAGCACTGAGCACCCAGCACCCCCGAGTACTGAGCACTGAGCACCCTGAGTACTGAGCACCAAGCACTCCGAGTAGTGAGCACTGAGCACCCTGAGTACTGAGCACCCAGCACCCTGAGTACTGAGCACCCAACACCGAGAGTACTGAGCACCCAGCACCCTGAGTACTGAGCACCCAGCACCCTGAGTACTGAACACCCAGGACCCTGAGCACTGAGCACTGAGCACCCTGAGCACTGAGTACTGAGCACTGAGCACCCTGAGCACTGGGCACCCAGCACCCCGAGTACTGAGCACCCAGCACCCCGAGCACTGAGCACCCAGCGCCCCGAGCACTGAGCACCCAGCACCCAGAGCACTGAGCACCCAGCACCCCGAGCACTGAGCACCCAGCGCCCCGAGCACTGAGCACCCAGCACCCCCGAGCACTGAGCACTGAGCA